>NW_028230448.1:14338121-14638121 GCF_043228905.1 Azolla caroliniana
ACTCAGTTCGGGTCGGCAACTCGCAACACTGTGACATCATTGGAATCGGCACAGTAGAGCTCAACCTTGCAGGTGGCTCTACACTTGTACTCCACAATGTCCGACATGTACCCGAGCTCTCAAGGCCATTGATCTCAGTCGGACAACTAGATGAAGACGGCATTCGTGCCGGTTTTTCTTCGGGAGGGTGGACACTCCACAGGGGGAACCTCCTGCTTGCTAGAGGACCCAAGATACACTCACTGTATCCGTTACATGTTACGCTCAGAGAGGGTAACCTGTTTTTGGTGGATATTCCTGTGTCATCACTATGGCACAGAAGATTAGGACACCTCAGCAAGGCCGGCATCACGCACCTATCTAGAGCCGGATACATCCCTAAACTCTCCTTCTCCGACCATCAATTCTGCGAGCATTGCGAGTATGGCAAACAAGCAGCCGCATCACACCCGACATCAGCACCAAGAGAAACGAGACCTCTCGATTTGGTCCACTCGGACGTCTGTGGCCCAATGCCGCATCAGTCTCTTGGCGGTGCCTCTTACTTCGTCAGTTTTATTGACGATTCGACTCGAAAGGTGTGGGCTTATCCAATTCGCACCAAAGATCGTGTCTTCTCGATCTTCACCGATTGGCTCGCTATGGTGGAAAATCAAACCGACCGAAAGCTGAAATGCTTTCGAACCGACAACGGGGGAGAGTTTAAATCCGAAGAATTCGTCAAATTCTGCCGACAACGCGGCATCCGACGTGAACTTACGGCACCACACAGTCCGGAGCAAAACGGGATTGCAGAACGAATGAATCGGACAATCCAAGAACGGACAGTTTCCATGCTCCAACACTCCGGACTGTCGGATGGCTTCTGGGCAGAGGCTCTACTCACGGCAGTACACATAATCAATATGTCGCCAAGTAGACCTCTAGGACTTCAAATTCCTCAGGAACTATGGATTGGCAGTAAGCCGAATTACGACAAGCTGAGGATCTTCGGATGCGAGGCGTACGCCCTCATTCCGAAAGATGATCGCCGAAAACTTGCACCTCGGTCCAGGAAATGCATTTTCCTCGGATATGGATCCGACGGCGAAATGGGATACCGACTCTGGGACCCCGAACGCAGACAAATCGTTCGAAGTTCGGACGTTGTGTTCAACGAGTCGGCTATGAATCCATCAGTCAAAAAACCGATCGAAGTCCGAAGGGTAACATTTTCCGATGTGTCGACCCTTCAAGAAGGCCCTGCTCTCAACACACGGTCAGCTTCACGGGTAGCTGAACCTTACACTACCGACTCGGACAACCCCGACTCGGCACAGCAGAACAATCCGCTTTCGGACCATCCGGCCTTGATACCCGATGCGACCAGTCCAATCTTACCTCGCCGATCCGAGAGACTGTCGCAACCTCCGGAGAGGTATTCTCCTGGAATTTTCTTCACCGACGCCGGCGAACCGACGTCTTACGAAGAAGCATCGACATCTGTCGATTCCGCCACCTGGCATCTGGCGATGGAGTCGGAAATGCACTCCATTCGGGCAAACAAGACTTGGGATCTGGTCGAATTACCTAGGAACCGACGTGCTCTTCCTTGCAAGTGGGTTTATCGACTAAAAGAGACGTCTGATTCGACCACCCCAAAGTACAAGGCCAGATTAGTTGCGAAGGGCTTCCGACAAGAATATGGCGTCGACTTCGACGAGATTTTTTCACCAGTGGTGAAAATGACAACCCTTCGTTTTCTACTCGGCGTAGTGGCAGCCGACAACTTGGAGCTGATTCAGCTAGATGTCAAAACAGCATTCCTCCATGGTGATCTTGACGAGGAAATTTATATGGAGCAGCCAAAAGGCTTCGTGGCAACCGGCCAAGAACATCTAGTCTGCCGACTCAGGAAGAGTCTATACGGCCTCAAACAGGCACCACGACAATGGTACAAGAAGTTCGACGACTTCATCCAATCGATCGGCTTCTCAAAAAGCGATGAGGACCATTGTCTCTTTACCAACACAGCTCAAGATGGATCACCCATCTTCCTCATCATTTACGTGGACTACATGCTAATTTCTGGACGCCACGCGGGCGAACTTGCCGATCTCATTCGGCAACTGCGGTTGAAGTTTGCCATGAAGGACCTCGGTCCGGCACGACACATCCTTGGCATGAAAATTAGTCGGCATCGCGATAAACGACATCTTTTTTTGTCTCAGACCGACTATATCGGACGTGTCTTAGAACGCTTCAACATGCAATCAGCCAAATCTGCTTCAACCCCGCTCCCTATGAATCTTCGGCTCTCTCAGCGAGACTGCCCGACATCCGGTCCGGAGGGGGAAGATATGAAGTCGGTACCGTATGCACCGGCAGTCGGCTCCCTTATGTACCTGATGGTCGCGACACGGCCTGATATTTCTCACGCCGTAGGAGTCGTTAGCAGATTTATGCACAATCCTGGCCGATCGCATTGGAACGCAGTCAAGCATGTGTTCAGATATCTGGCTGGCACAAAAGACCACGGCATTCTTTTCGGTCCGAACCGAACCTCAGGCGTAGTCGGTTACACCGACTCGGACTTCGCCGGCTGTATAGACAGTCGGAAATCAACAACCGGATACTGCTTCAAATTCGGCAATGGAGCAATCTCGTGGAAGTCGAAACTTCAGGAGTGCACAGCGACCTCAACGACCGAAGCAGAATATGTAGCTGCGTCCGACGCAGCAAAAGAAGCTTTGTGGCTCGGTCGGCTGGCGCACACGTTTCGACAAGTCGACCATGACTCGGCCCCAGTTGTCTACAGCGACAGTCAAGGTGCTGTTGCCTTGTCAAAAAATCCGGTTCACCACAACGCCTCCAAACATATCGACGTTCGATATCACTTCGTTCGGGACTGCGTCATCTCAGGGAAAATCGGTCTAGAGAAAATATCCACAACCGACAATGTCGCAGATGGAATGACCAAGTGTCTCTCGGCAGACCGCTTTCGGTCTCTTCGGCATCAGATGGGCGTAACGACAAACCAGTCCGGTTAGAGCCGGACACAGCGCAGGATGGTTTCCGACAACCGACATCAGTTCCTTAATGATCGGCTTCAACTGTTCCGACCCGACCAGTTCGGTCTTCTGCCTTCGGACCCTGCCGACTCGAACAAAGCTGATATGTCCGAGAACCTAAGTCTATACCTGTAATCTTAGATAACCCATGTATACGCCCATTACGGGGGAGTGTCGAATACATGTGTATAATGGACGTATTCACACTATCCCGTTTTGGCCATTTATGTAATTAGCATAAAGGGTAGTTGCCCTAAGTCGGTCACTATATATAGTGACCTTGTAACCTTTTTGTAAGGTTGGATGTTGTATTATTACTTTGTGGAATAAGAAACCTCTTTTGTGTCCCTCTCTCTCTCTCTCACTCTCTCTCTGTGCAACGACATAGAAACAGTCATACGCAGGTATTCAGCAGCACTCGAATGCTCCTTGATCTTCCGCACTGACGACTTTGTCTCCAACACACCCAGGTTAAATGCGAACTCTGGGGTATCGTTTCAGCGGTCAAGGCCGACAATGACTGCCTGTTCGGGACAAAGGTAATAATAGAGACGAATTGCCCACCAATTCTCAGTATGGTTTCCAAATGCGCGACACCGGACTTGGCAATGCTCAAGTGGATAGCGAAAGCTATCAGATGCATTCCATAGTCCGACATCAAGACAAGCTACACCCGATTTACCCGCCGACCGTCCACTTCAAGTGGATGGTGGATCTGGTGACGATGCGATACCTGGTGCTAGCACGAGAGGACCTGGCGAACCAGGTGGAGGGCCGAGCATTACCAAACAAGACGATCATGATCATGTGTCGGTTCCTAATCGAAGACATGGTATGTCGGTATGGGTGTGTAGGGAAGATCGTAGCAGACCGTGGAGAACTGGATGCACAAGAGGCCGAAGAGGTATTTGAACGGTTAGGGATTAAACTCTTGCTCACCACGGCATACAATCCAGAGGCAAATGGGAAGGTGGAACGCGGACACGGGCCAATCGTAAAGGTGTTGGTACGGGCATGCGGAGGCCAAGTCGGGAATTGGCCGCGACTTCTACCTTACGCGTTCTGGGCAGACCGAACTACGCACAGTTCGGTAACCGGGTTCATGCCGGCGGAGCTGATGTACAGGCAGAAGCCAATCATGCGGATGGAACGAACGATCTCCTCATGGGCCGCGGTGGATTGGAGAAACGAGATGAGCCGAGAGGAGCTGTTAGCGGCACGAATCCGACAGCTCGAATGAAGACCGGAGGACGTAGAACGAGCAACGGCGAAGCTACGTGCGGCAAGGACCAAGAACAAGGGGCGATTCAACCGAACTCACCGACTACGACCAAAGAAAATCGAGGAAGGAAACTAGGTTCTAGTCTACGATAGCAGCCTTGACAACCAGCACAAGGCAATGCGGAAATTTGTGAGGAAGTGGTTCGGGCCTTACATGGTGGCAAGCGCCAACGACAACGGCACCTACCATCTCGCGGAGCTCGACGAAATGAGAATAGCTATGCCGGTGGTCGGGAAGAGGATCGAGGTGTTCAAGAAGTGGCACAAGGATGAACTAGACCCAGAGGACATGGATAGCGACAACGACCAATTCGGAGCGGATGGCGATCCAGAGAACGAAAGATAAGCGCGGGTCGGTCTTCTCCGGCAAAAGTCTACTCTGGCGCATACCGATGGATGTGCGGTTAGGTGGGGCCGGATGTCGTGGAGAAAACCGTCCCTAGGAGGAATCGGTCAATAGTGTGCGTGAATCAGCCCTTACACGAGGGCACATGCTTCGATGTATTGTACATAGTTAGGTTCAAGTCAGCGAAGTGAATATCCTAGGTAGCACGTATTCATTAGGTAGAGAATAAAAGAGATGTAACAGTCTGTAACAGTTCTCTCTCCTTGGTCTATAAAAGGAGAGGAAAAGGGACTAAGTGGATATCGCGTTGTCGAGGACTAAGTGCTGTCGGATTGGAACCGAGCTCTTCTCCACTGTCTTTCATCGTTCTCTATAGGTTTTGGGAGGCTGCCTCTGCTTTGTGGAAAGCCCGAGTGCTTCCGGCAGAGGCTCCATCTCTTGTTGTTGTGTCCGTTGTGTGAGTTGGTGTCAACGAGTTGGCACTTACCGGCTAGCCGGTTGTAATCTTGATTATATATATATATGCCTTATTCGTTGTTTATCTTGATTGTGAATTCTGTGTATCTGTGAGCACGGCTCGGCCATTGTTTCGCGGTTCAGGACCCCCGCAGTCCCGCCTTGGCTTCACCTACGCGTGCAGAATAACACGACAACTGGCAAACCCAATAGGTTTGAAGTTTGTAGCCTTAAACACTCGGCCAAACCGACGACATTTTCGTAATATTAATCTCTTAACCTGGCACAAAGGGCACGTCGGCACGGATGACAACGTGGTTATTAATAGTAACCCCGACAAAAGGGGAGTCATCAGTGGCAAGGTTCGAACCTGCGTAGACGAACCTAACAGATTTCATGTTTGTCGCCTTAAGCACTCGGCCAAATCGACTAGTTTCCTGTAATCTTAATTTCTTAACATGTCACAAAGGGCGTGACGGCACCTACGAGAATGTGGTTATTTATAGTAACCCTGACAAAAAGGTAGTCATCAGCTGTAGTATTTGATCGTGAGCTAGCGAACCCAACAGATTCTGAGTCTTCTTCTAAACCTCGCATAGAGGGCATGGTGGCACCTACGAGGATATGGTAACTTATTGGTAGTAACCCAAAAACAAAAGGGTAGTCGTTGGTTGTAGGGTTCGAACCTACGCGGGCAAACCCAACAGATTTCAAGTCTGTCGCCTTAACCACTCGGCAAAACCAACTAATTTTTTGCAATCTTATTTTCTTAACTTCGTTATTGATAGTAGCACTAACAAAAGGGGAGATCGGTTGTAGTGTTCGGTTGTGAGCTAGCGAACCCAACAAATTTTGAGTCTGTCGTCTTAGCCACCCAAACAAAACGACTTTCGCCGGCTGCAAGGTTCGAACATGAGCAGGGGAAGCCATCAGTTTTGCAGTCTGTCACCTTAACCACTCGGCCAAGCCGATTGCTTTTTCTTAACGTCACAAACAAGGCATGGCGGCACCTAGGATGATGTGGTTATTAATAGTAACCCTGACAAAAGGAGACTCATCGGTTGTAGGTTTTGAACCTAACCAGGCGAACCAAACATATTTCAAGTATGTCGTCTTAACCAATTGACAAACTTGACCGCTTTTTTGCCTTGTTTTCTTAACATAGAACAAAGGGCAGGGTGGCACTTACGACGATGTGGTTATTCATGGTAACCCCGACAAAAGGGGAGTTTTCGGATGCAATATTCGAACATGCACAAGCGATCCCAACTAATTTTGAGTCGGTTGCCTTAACCACTCATCCAAGCCGACCGCTTTCTCGTAATCGTCTATTCTTCATCTAGCTCCTAGCGCACAGTGGAACTTGCGAGCTTGTGTTTATTGATAATAACGTCGGCTGTAGGGTTCGAATGTACGCAGGGCTAACCCAATTGATTTTGAATCTGTCACCTTAAGCACCTAGCCAAGACGAGCACTTTTTCGTAATCTTCTGTTCTTCACCTCGCATAAAGGGCATGACGACACTTGCGGCGTCATAAGTAACGATAGTAACCCTGCCCTACAGGGTTTGAACTTGCACGGGCAAACCCAACACATTTGAAGTGTGTCGCCTTAAACAATAGGCCAACCCAATGACTTTTCTGTAATATTAATTTCTTAAACTGGCACAGAGCACACGTCGGCACCTACGACGAGGTTATGGATAGTAAGCCCGACAAAAGGGCAGTCATCGGCAGCAAAATTCGAAAATGCGCGGATGGACCCATCAGATTTCAAGTCTATGGCCTTAACCACTCGTCCAAATCGACCAGTTTCCCACAATGATAATTTCTTAACATGTCACAAAGGGCGTGTCGATACCTACGACAATGTGGTTATTGATAGTAACCCTGATAAAAAGGCAGTCATCGGCTGTAGTGTTCGATCGTGAAATAGCGAACCCAACAGATTCTGAGTCTTTGCTTAAACCTGGCTTAGAGGGCATATTGGCACCTACGACGATGTGGTTATTGGTAGTAACCCAGACAAAAGGGTGGTCGTCGGCTGCAGGGTTCGAACCTACGTGGGTGAACCCAACAGATTTCAAGTCTGTCGCCTTAACCACTCGGCCAAACCGACTAGGTTTGTGCAATCTTATTTTCTTAACATGGTTATTGATGGTAACATTAACAAAAGGGCAGTCTTTGGCTGTATTGTTCGATCATGAGCTGGCGAATCCAACAAATTTTGAGTCTGTCATCTTAGCCACTCATGCAAGCCAATCTCAACAAAATGAGTTTCGTCGGCTGCAAGGTTCAAACATGAGCAGGGGAACCCATCAGTTTTGAAGTCTGTAACCTTAACCACTTGACCAAGTCAACTGCTTTTTCATAATCTTATTTTCATAACCTGGCAAACAAGGGGTGGCGGCACCTAGGAGGATGTGGTTATTAATAGTAACCCTGACAAGAGGAGGCTCATCGGCTGCAGGTTTCGAACCGAAGCAGGCGAACCACACATATTTCAAGTATGTCGTCTTAACCAATCGACAAAGTTGACCACTTTTTCGCCTTGTTTTCTTAACATAGAACAAAGGCCACGGTGGCACTTACGATGACGTGGTTATTCGTAGTATCCCCGACAAAAGGGGAGTCTTCGGATGCAAGGTTCGAACATGCACAAGCGATCCCAACTGATTTTGAGTCGGTCGCCTTAACCATTCGTCCAAGCCGACCACTTTTTCATAATCGTATACCACTCACGTGGCTCCTAGCGCACGACGGAACTTGAAAGCATATATGTATTGATAATTACCTCGACAAAAGGGGAGTCGTCGGCTGTCGTTGGTTGTAGGGGTTCGAACGTACGCGGGGCTAACGCAGTTGATTTCGAGTCTTACGCCTTAAGCACCTGGCCAAGAAGAGCGCTTTTTCGTAATCTTCTGTTCTTCACCTCTCATAAAGGGCACGACGAAATGTGTGACGCCATGGGTAACGAGGGTAACCCTTCCCTGTAGGGTTTGAACTTGCACGGGCGAACCCGATACAATAGAAGTCCATCGCCTTAAACACTCGCCAACCCGACGAATTTTCTATAATATTAATTTCTTAACCTGGCACAAAGCACACGTCGGCACCTACAACAAGGTTATTGATAGTAAGCCCGACAAAAAGGGAGTCGTCGGCAGCAAGATTCGAACATGCACAGACGAACCCAATAGATTTCAAGTCTATCGCCATAACCACTCGGCCAAATCGACTAGTTTCCCACAATGATAATTTCTTAATGTGTCACAAAGAGCGTGGTGACACCTACGACAATGTGGTTATTGATAATAACCTTGACAAAAAGGTAGTCCTCAGTTGTAGTGTTCGATCGTGAGCTAGCGAACCCAACAGATTCTAAGTCTTTGTTTAAACCTGGCATAGAAGGCATATTGGCACCTACGACGATGTGGTTATTGGTAGTAACCTAGAAAAAAGGGTAGTCATCGTTTGCAAGGTTCGAATCTAATAGATTTCAAGTCTGTCGCTTTAACCACTCGGCCAAACCAACTAGTTCTTTGCAATCTTATTTTCTTAACGTGGTTATTGATCGTAACACTAACAAAAGGGGAGTCGTCGGTTGTATTGTTCGATCGTGAGCTAGTGAACCGAACAGATTTTGAGTCTGTCGTCTTAGCCACTCGAGCAAGCCAACCCCAACAAAACGAGTTTCTTCGGTTGCAAGGTTCGAACATGAGCAAGGGAACACATCAGTTTTGAAGTCTGTCACTTTAACCACTCGACCAAGCCGACTACTTTTTCATAATCTTATTTTCTTAACATGGCAAACAAGGCGTGGGCACCTAGGATGACGTGGTCATTAATAGTAACCCTGACAAAAGGAGATTCATCAGCTGCAAGTTTCAAACCTAAGCAGGTGAACCAAACATATTTCAAGTATGTCGTCTTAACCAATCGACAAAGCTGACCACTTTTTCGCATTGTTTTCTTAACATAAAAAGAGGCCAAGGTGGCACTTACGACGATGTGGTTATTCATAGTATCCCCGACAAAAGGGGAGTCTTCAGATGCACGGTTCGAACATGCACAAGCGATCCCAACTGATTTCGAGTCGGTCGCCTTAACCACTCGTCCAAGCCAACCGCTTTTTCGTAATCGTCTATTCTTCACTTGGCTCCTAGCACACGACGGAACTTGCGAGCATGTGTTTATTGATAATTACCTCAAAAAAAGGGGAGTTGTCGGTTGTAGGGTTCAAACGTACGCGGGCTAACCAAGCTAATTTCGAGTCTTGGGTGAAAGCATGTGAGTGGAAACAATTAGCTATGTCCTTGACATAGCTAATTAGCTATGCAAAAAGCTACCATTGAAAATAGTAGAGAGTTTTAATTATATAAATGAGCACCATAAATGTGCAACATAAACGTGCAACATAAATTTATATGTGCACCATAAATTATATGCCGAATTCCTAGGTCCATTATGCATGATCCTTTGCCACATCACATGGGCGGCCATCTTTGGTTGAGTATTCTGGCTTAGATTACTACCATTGTTACTAAACCCTATTGAGTCCACTCCTCCCTTGCCGCCATTCTACACTCAGTTACCGACACGGAGTGGTCCAAGTATCATCTACCACTGTTCGATCCGACGAAGTTCCCTCCTCCATTGCCGCCATTCTACACTCAATTGTCGCCACTATTCAATCCAAGCATCATCTGCCAAGTTCGCTCCTCTATTGCCGCCATTGTACACTCAGTTGCCGCTACTGTGAAGGTCGTATATTGCTGCCACTTTTCAATCCGACGGAGTTAACTCCTTCTCCACTACCACCATTCTACTCTCAGTTGCCATCACTGTGCGTTCCAAGCATCATCTACCACTGTTCGATCTAACAGAGTTCACTGCTCCATTGCCATCATTCTACACTCAGTTGCCGCTACTATTCGGTGACCGGTCCTGGATTGCTGCCACTTTTCGATTTGATGGAGTTCAATCATCCATTGCCATCATTCTGCATTTAGTTTCCGCTATTGTTCAATCGTGTATTGCTGCCACTTTTCGATCTGAGGGAGTTCAATCCCCCTCCAAAACTACGCTCCCTATTACAATGTTTCTATGCCCTTTATATACACAGGGCATAGTCGGTTACACTTCAAGTGTGAACCGTTACATGTGTTACTTTAACTCTTGGTTTACAATAACACGCCTATCCCCTAGCCCATTTCTTTACTTATCGCCTTGTTTCTCATTAGTCTGCTTCTGGCGGACAACAGTTTCGAACCTAAGCGGGCGAACCCAACATATTTCAAGTATGTCGTCTTAACCACTCAACAAAGTCGAGCACTCTTTAGCCTTCTTTTCTCAACATGGAACAAAGGGCAAGGTGGCACTTACGACGAAGTGGTTATTCGTAGTAACCCCGACAAAAGGGGAGTCGTCGGATGCAGGGTTCGAACATGCACAGGTGATCCCAACTGACTTCGAGTCGGTTGCCTTAACTACTAGTCAAGCCGACCACTTTTTCGTAATCGTCGGTTCTTCACTTGGCTCCTAGCGCACAACGGAAGTTTCGAGGATGTGGTTATTGATAATAACCTCGACAAAAAGGGAGTCGTCGACTGTAGGGATTCAACCTATGCGGACGAACCCAACCATATTGTTGTAACTACTGTACAGAGAACGATAGAGAGAGAGAGAGAGAGAGAGAGAGAGAGAAAGAGAGAGAGAGTGTGTGTGTGTAGCTACAAGCACTCTCTGTTGTAACCGTCGTTTGGCGAAGACCGCGAGCACGAGCTGGTCACCTCTGTGCCTTCACTTTGTATTTCCTCTCCTATAGTGATAGTTGGAGTCTGTGGGCTCCCGTGGTTTTTCCCTATTAGGGTTTTCCATGAAAACATCCTGTGTATTTCCTTTGTGTACTCTCCACTTCCCATTTCTGTGTTTCATTCTCAGTGAAGTGTTCAAGACTCGATGGTGGCCGAGCAATATTCCGCATGATTCTCGTGAAACTGGTATCAAAGCGAACAACACGGGAAATGGAAGAATCATTTGGCGGCATCTTCAAGCTCACTAGCTCCAACTACTCAGTGTGGAAGTCAAAGATGAGGGATATGTTGTTGGTTAAAGATCTTTGGTTGCCGGTTCAGTTCGGCGACAAGAGACCAGATAAGATCAACGCCACAGTGTGGGAGGTGATGCACATGAAGATGACGGCATACATCCGGTGCTTCATCGACATGAGCCTGTACAACAACTTCAATGAAGAGAGCAAGGATCATGAACTCTGGGAGAAGATCGGCATCATGTTCCAGAACAAGAATGTTGTCAATCGGGTTTTCGGTATTCCGGAAGCTAGTGAGGCTTCAATACCAGGACGGCTCTAGTATGGTGGAGCACATGAATGCCTTCCAAGGACTGATCCACCAGGCAACCTCGTTGGAAGTACCTCTTGCCGATGAGGTACTCGCATTGCCCCAGCTCGGTTCCCTCCCGGATAGCTAGGAGACGTTAGTTGTCATGTTGGGCAACGCCAGGCCGGAAGGAAAACAATTGTCCCTAACAAGGGAAAAATCAAGCTTGCTAGATGAAGAAGCTTGCTGGAAGGATCGGGAGTCCGGAACCGATCCGAAGGCCTTGGTCACGGAAGATGACCACAACCGGGGAAGAGACCAGTATCGGAGTCCCCAAAACCGGGACAAATCAGGGACGAGGTCGAAGTCAAGGGGAAGGCCCACGTGCTTCTATTGCGGGAAGCCGGGACACTTCCAGAAGAACTGTCGGCATCTCCGGAAGGAGAAAGAAATCGGCACTGCCGATTCGAAGAAGAGTTAAGACCGCCAACACTCCTGGTGAGTTGTGGCACAAAAGACTATGTCACATGAGTGAGAAGGGGATGAAGAGGCTTGCCAAAGACAACCTCATTCCGGTGAAGGACGTGCAACTTGAGAAGTGCATTGATTGCTTGGCGGACAAGCAAAACCAAACCTCCTTTCGGTCAAGCCCACCGATGAGACGGAATGCACCACTGGAGCTGGTACATACCGATGTGTGTCAAGTGGAGACGAAGTCACATGCCAGATTGCAGTACTTCGTGACGTTCATAGACGACCATAGCCGGAAGTTGTGGGTCTCACCGTTGAAGACGAAGGATCAGGGGTTATCTGTCTTCAAGGAGATCCACGCGAGAGTGGAAAGAGAAACCGGCCGGAAGCTGAAGACGGTTCAAGCAGATAACGAAGGAGAATACCGGGGGCAGTTCGAGGAGTACTGTCGGTCGAAGGGAATCGGGCTCGAATTCACCGTGCCGAAGATGCCGGAATTCAACAAGTTGGCCGAAAGGATGAACCAGACCATAATGGAGAGAGTCTGAAGCATGCTAGCACATGCCAAGTTACCCAAGACGTTCTGGGCTGAGGCACTGACGACAGTGACCTATGTGATAAACAGATCATCCTCAACACCCTTGGGAGGAGACTCACCTCAGAAAGTATGGACCGGTAAAGATGTATCTTACCGGCATCTGAAGGTGTTCGGGTGTCTCGCATATGTGCATGTTGCAAAGGACAAGAGAGCAAATCTGGGTCCGAAGTCTCGGCCATGCATATTCCTTGGATACGACGACGATGAGATCGGTTGTCAGGTGTGGGACCTAGTCGACAAGAAGGTGTTCCGGAGTCGGGACATAGTCTTCATGGAAGACAGGACCATTGCCGACTAGGAGAGTCGAAGAAGAAGATGATGAACTATGGATCATCCAATGAAACCTGGCTTGAGGACACAAGAATATACCCAGTTGAAAACCGGATGTTAGCCGGTAATCGCATGTTAGCTGGTAACCAGATGACACTCAACGAACCGGCCGGATACGAACAAGAAACCGAACCGACCGAAGAAGAAGAAGAAGAAGAAGACACCGGAACCGGACAAGATCCCGAATCAGATGAGGATGAGGAACAGATGGAGGAACTAGTGGTCAAAAACCAAGGACGGAGATATCCTCTCAGAGAGAGAAGAGCCCCCCAAAGATTTCTGGATGCAGAGCATGTGTTGCTAACCGATGAGGGGGAGCCAGAAAGCTTCGAAGAAGCAAAGAGAGACGCCCACAACTGCAAGTGGTTGAGGCCATGCAGGATGAGATGGATTCCTTGCATGAGAACCACATGTATGAACTGACAGAGTTGCCGAATGGAAAGAGGGCACTCCGGAACAAGTGGGTGTACAAGTTGAAACCGGGAGATGTCGGAAATCCACCCAGGTATAAGGCCTAAATCTTGGTGAAGGGCTTCCAGCAGAAGAAAGGAGTGGACTTCGATGAGATCTTTGCCCCGGTAGTAAAGATGACATCCATCCGGACGGTATTGGGCATAACAGCAAGCATGGACCTCGAGGTAGAGCAACTGGACGTCAAGACGGCATTCCTACATGGCGACCTCGAAGAAGAGATCTACATGCATCAACTGAAAAGATTTGAGAGGAAAGGGAAGGAGCACCTGGTGTGCCGGCTGAAGAAGAGCCTATACGGACTGAAGCAAGCCCCCCGGCGATGGTACCGAAAGTTCGACTACTTCATGACCAACCAAGGGTACCACAAGACGCAAGCCGATCACTGCGTGTTTGTGAAGAAATTTGACGGAGGAGATTTCCGGATACTCCTATATGTGGATGATATGCTAATCGTTGGAGAGACCAAGTCAAGATTCGGATGCTGAAGAAGGCTTTGAACCGAACCTTCTCAATGAAAGACTTGGGGCCGGCAAGACAGATATTGGGAATGCACATCATCCAGGACCGGTCGAAGAAGTTGTTGTGGTTGTCACAGGAGAAGTACGTGACAAAGGTGCTTCAACGGTTCAACATGTCGGACGCGAAACCGGTCAAATCGACACTCCCGGCAAATTGCAAGCTATCCGGAAAACAAAGCCCGAGGACAAAGGCGGAGAAGACGGATATGATGAAGATACCATATGCCTCTGTCGTCGGGAGCTTGATGTACGCAATGGTATGTACCCAACCGAATATTGGATATGCAGTCGGAGTGGTGAGCCGGTTCATGAGCAATCCCGGCAAAGAGCATTGGAACGCGGTTAAGTGAATACTCTGGTATTTGAAAGGCACTTCCAGTACGTGCCTCCGGTTCGGCTCCGGTAATCCCCAACTTGACGGATTCACGGATTCGGATATGTCGGCTGATGCGGATACTAGCCAGTCTACATCCGGATATGTCATGACTTATGTAGGGGGGGTTGTATCATGGCAGTCAAGGCTGCATAAGACGATTGCGTTATCAACCACGGAGGCAGAGTACATGGCAGATGTAGAAGACGGCAAGGAGATAATCTGGATGAAGGACTTCATCGGAGAGCTAGGGATCCAACTGGAGGAATACCGGCTCTGTTGCGATAGTCAAAGCGCCATCCACCTTGCAAAGAACGCGGCCTACCATTCCAGATGAAACATATCCAGCGAAGGTACCACTCGATCCGGGAGAGAGTAGAAGATCAAGAGTTCATGCTAACAAAGATCCACACGGAGGAGAATAGGTCGGATATGTTGACCAAGGTGTTGACAACCGACAAGGTGGACGCATGCCGAAAGTGGATCGGGCTCACGAGACATCCCATGCCGGAGTGAAGGGGGAGATTGTTGGGAAATCGGTCCCTCCGGATGGGATCTAGTGGTGAATAAAGAGGACCTGATGAGAACCAGAAGATATGTTTTCTAAGTAAGCCTATTGAGGCTATATTTGTAAATAGCCCTAAGTTCATATAAGTATAAATATGACTTAGGGCAATCACTTGTGTGTGGTTGTTGTTATTTGTTGTAGTCATATTGTTGTAACTATTGTACAGAGAGCCATAGAGAGAGAGAGAGGGAGAGAGAGAGTAGCTACGAGCACTCTCTGTTGTAACCGCCGCCTGGCGAAGACCGCGAGCACGAGGTCGTCGCCTCTGTGCCTTCACTTTGTATTTCCTCTCCTATAGTGATAGTTGGAGTCTGTGGGCTCCCGTGGTTTTTCCCTATTAGGGTTTTCCACGAAAACATCCTATGTATTTCCTTTGTGTACTCTTCATTTCCCATTTTTGTGTTTCATTCTCAGTGAAGTGTTCGAGACTCGGTTGTGGCCGAGCAATATTCCGCGTGATTCTCGTCATGGTGGATCGGGGTATATTGCAGTGAATTGTCCCCATTGGCCAAGAAGGCAAGTAAATCAAATAACTGTTAGTACTGATAGTACTAAACCCGAGTCTATTTCTCTAGGTGTGTCCGATAGTCCTAATAGCCCAAGCCTTTCAAACAAATTTGAAATCCTTAGTCAACTAGAAGAAGAGTTAAATGATTAAGTCCAGCCAAAATAGGATCCGTTTGGTTGGACAGCCCTAGATCTGTGCAACCCATTAGTGGTTCCATTTCCTCTAAGCAAGTTAGCAATGTGCTCTTAGCTCAAGTAATGGTTAGTACTAAAAGTACTCCTCCAATACATGTATTAGCACTCTTAGATTCCGGAGCCAACTCTTGGTTCATGGATAGGAATTTTGCCCAAGCTCATCAGATATCCCTAAGAAAACTTTCTTGCCCAGCATCTGTAGTAGTTATTGATGGTCGTCCCATTGCTTCCAGAAAAATCGTAGAGAAGTCAGAACCGATTCAAGTTGTCCTAAATAACTTGGTGTGTGTGTGTGTGTGTAATATCATTTAATATAATTAGTAGTCTAGATCATCCAATTGTCTTAGGGTTACCGTGGTTCAAATTACATAACTCAGACATAGATTGGAGAACAAGAGAAATCCGATATCGACAAATCTGAGGATCTACTCATAAGATTGCAACCATTTCGCTACAACAATTGCGTGAGGAAGGACGCAAGGAAGCAATGTTTGTCTTCATAGTATCAGTAAATCCTCCAACACTATTAAAGAGGAATCCACAGTTCAACTTCCAGAAAGTATCGTCAATATGCTGATGTGTTCGATAAGGTACAAGCCAATACGCTTCCTCACCACCAATCGTATGATTGCCCCATCGATTTACAATAGGGAAAAGAGCCACCATGGGGACCGATCTACAATTTGTCACCAACCGAGATAGAAGTCCTTCGAGCCTATATAGAGGAGAATTTGGTAAACGGTTTCATTCGACATTTGAAATGTCTAGCTGGCGCACCCATTTTCTTCGTCAAGAAAAAGGATGGATCACTTTGTCTCGTCGTAGACTACCACGACTTGAATAAGGTCACCATCATGAATAGGTATGCACTTCCCCTTATCTCAAGTCTTTTAGAACAGATCAATGGTGCAAGGTTCTTCACAAAAATCGACTTACGAGGAGCATATAACCTCGTACGGATATCTCTCTCTCTCTCTCTCTCTCTCTCTCTCTCTCTCTCTCTCTCATGTTCTACACCCTCTTTTCCTCTTAGTACTAATCTCCTCTCTGTCTCAATACTATGGTCTAACATAGAGGACACGATGGCCCTTCCGAATCAGTAGGTTAGTTGCAAGAATCCAAGCCACGTGATCTTCGATAAGGCCTCGTCTACATCAATGACTACAATGATATGGTTGTTGAGGTAGTGTCCTTGTGCCACTTTGAGGCTCCCTTGCTCGACGAGCTAACTTCACCTTATTTTCTCTTCACACCGCCTCTTCAAGTGAGACGAATCCAAACACGCTTGACCCCAAACCGTAAACCCTTGAGCAAATAAAAAAAGAAGAAGAGGAAGTAAATTGGAACTCTCACGAAGAAGAACCCTAAATACTCACGAAGAAGAGGGAAAATACAACTCTAAAACCTCAAGCACATTGAGAAAAAGAGCTAAGAAATGAAGAAGCAAACCCTTAATTGTCCACCCCAAACCTCAAAATAGGAGACCTCAAGTTGACCACTAACACAAACAAAAATGCAAGTGAGAGGGTTGAAGCTTCTGGTGTAGGCAAGAGTACCTTTGACAACTACAACGCCTCAAATCGGAATAGTGTTCTCTAGCCACTCCATCCTCCCTTTAAATGATTGATGTGCGAGCTTGCCGAACCTCTCCTTGACTCTACCAACATGTAATGGCACTCACTAAAGAATTGGTCTCTAGGTCACTTAAGAAGAAGAAGAAGAAGAACTCGGAAGTCTAATATTCCCACAAAGAGGAAAATAAAACCGTAAGTTCTCAAATACCTTGAGGAGAAAAAGAAAAAGAAAAGCATCACAAAACCCTAAAGTTCGATGAAGAAGAAAAGCACCACAAAACCCTGAAGTTCGAAGAAGTGAAAGAATATTAGAAGAGGAAGCAAAAACCACAATGGTACGCTCCAAGATACAAAATGGGCAACATCTCAAACCACAAAAATTGGCAACCCAAAATAAGCCCTCTTCTCTTCGTTATATATAAAAAGAGGCACCTAATTTCGCATTAAATGCACTTATTCCTATTTTTCTTCAGAAAAGAAAAAGGAATAAATAATCCTTACTTCATGCCGTGCGACAAAAGAATCAAACTTTGCATCCCCCTCGAGCCTAATGAATAGCTCTAGCCACTAAAGATTCACTTTGATTATATATATCGTTTTTTATATATACATATCTTTTTATGATTGTGATCGGGCCTTCCCTTTTTCCCTTTTCTACCTTTACCCATGCCACATCACGACAACATAGCATCTAGATTGATTATATTATATTTTTGAATAGTTGTCCCGAGTCCAATTGCACAAATATCAAGCTCTCCCTGATATTAAGATTGAGTTCAAACTAATATTTCATTGCTTTTAAGGCATCTAGTCCATTGTAAGTAGAGCCAACTTAGTTACTTCCCAAAGAAAAAAGAATTCATACATATCAGTAGAGCAAAATCCTCTTTGCATTATGTTGAAGCACATGAAAGACTACAATAAATGAATAAATAAAATCCCACCATTATTATACATACAAATCCCTAGGGATTGTCGACTTCGGTTGAGGACAAAAAATTGTAGCAAGACCTTTTTCTACAGTCACCTCAACAAACGGTCCGTATGACATAAGATCTTTGCTTCCATCTCCATATGCTCCATTCCCCCGGGCTAATACTTCCCCATCCACATTGATGTATCCTCCTTGTACTCTAGAATTAATTCGTCCACCCGGGGACAAACGGAATGCCTTTACCTGAATGTAGCCGACATCTCAATTCAGTAGCAAAAGGAATATTCGATTTTGCATATGCAGGAAACAGATTTGGACACATTCTAATGACAGCATACGATTGGAAAAAGACCAAATTTATCCAAGCTACAACTCCATTGGGAGAGGGGGATTGAAAGGATGCATCATACACCCAATTTATTTCATAGGACCCAACACTTATCAGCAAATAACAAACTAAAACCATGAAATGATATATATATATATATAGTAGACAACAAACCTTCAAATACTCCACATATTTTGAGTTTACATGGCCTCCTTCGCTTATTTTGAGAAACAAAGACAACAGTTTTGCCCGAGGGCAATCCTTAACAATGAGCAAATCAAGGAAGCCATCTGCAAACTGCAAGAAGAAAGGGAATTTTTTATAAGGAGGCAGCACAAAAGGTAAGAAACGATTAAAAGAGCAAATTAATTACTTGTGCTGATGGAGCTGCAAGAACATCCTCTGCAGCCCAAGGAACATTTAGAAGCCACACTAGTATAAAATCTCCTTGGATTGATCTCCACATCGTATCTTTAGGGAGAGGGGCAGGTCCTCTGTAACCAACGTTCTCCTTAATTCCAGAACCACCATTAATGTTGGACATAGAAGAAGCAATGTTTTCTGTGACCAGTAACTCTGCACAATCGTTGTTAATAGATTCCCCTGATTCTTCATATCCAGCAGCAGGAATATAAGCTAAAGTGCCAGAATACTTCCGAAGTTGTAGAATCCGAATGAAAGCCTGAAACCAATAAAGATCTAGAGAGGGTTTTAAAAATAAAAAAGATTGCTGAATAATAATGGAGGAATACAAGAAAGTTTCGAAATGGTATCAAACCAAAGACATCATAGTGAAAATTGTATCTAAACCTGCCAAATGGGATACAAAAGTGTTCTAAATAGAATGAGGAAAAAGGGATCGTTGCCGAAAAGAGAATGAAGAGTTACACATCATCTATTCTTTGTGCAAGATTCGATGACAGCACAGTCAACTGCTGCACCTCAACACATTTCGGGGAGAACCAGCTAGCTCTGGGTTCGAGTGGCATTTCACCCCTAACCACAACTCATCCGCTGATTTTTCAACATCAGCCGGTTCGGACCTCCACTTAGCTTCACCCAAGCTTCATCATGGTCATGGGTAGATCACCCAGGTTCGGGTTTATAAGCAGTGACAAACGCCCCAGTAAGACTCGCTTTCGCTATGCCTATGGGGTTACCCCCTTAACCGGGCCACTGCCTACAAGTCGCCGGCTCATTCTTCAACAGGCATACGGTCAGAGATTTGATTCTCCTCCCACTGCTTGGGAGCTCCCGGTTTCATGCTCTGTTTCACTCCCCAAACCTCAAGGTTTGGAAAAGAGAGGCTGATATTTGGAAAAGCTTGAGGGTTGAGGGTTTAGGGTAGTTACTGGAAAATCCTTTTTTTCTATGGGAGATAATCTCCTAGAAGTATCCATAGCAAGATTTCTAATTTGATATGGAATGCTTGTTTACGAAATAGGTACAGTTACATGATGGATGAATAATTAAGTGTTATGAGGGCAACACAGTCCACACTCTCATTGAAGGACGTTTTCTTACTAAACTGAGGCACACTAGATACATTACTACCATTTCCAGATTTCTTATAGGCTATCTACCACCATAGTTTGTATCAATTTTATGATGCATATCAAATACTTGTTCCCTCAGCATTGACAGAGCAGGTATCCAGATTCACAGCTATATGGACTAACACAGTTCTCTGTCCACTCACTATGGATGCATCTGCTGTTTTTTCAGGAGAAACCATTTCCTCCATGTTTGGGCTCTCTTCTCTTTGCTACAAATTCTAGGCGGGCTTTACCCAGTAGCATGCCACATCATCATTATGTCCCTTGGCTGCTTGCACATACTATTCTATCCACTAGATAGTGTATTTTGATGCATGCCATGGTCAGGAGGAGAGAGAAAGAAAATTTAACTACAAAGTAAGGATGCTGCACGATTTAAAAAAGAAAGAAAACAGATTGAACTTACATAAATGTCTATTCGTAGAGAACCTAGGCCTCGCAACTTCTCAGATTCAATATCAATATCTGCTATAATACCTGTGCAGCATTTGTTTAAAAGGTATTAGACATACCACCATTTGAAATGATCAGAAAACAAACAAGTAAATATGTGGCAAAAATACAGACCCCAAGTGAGCAAGAGAAGACTGTGTAAACGGGTTCTCCCTTGTGAAATAGTTGAGACATCCAACCTTTGCTTATAGCCTAAACATAATATCAAGAAAAATGAAATGAAAATTTGATTCCTCAAAGCAATAACAAAAAACAAATAGGGAGACCAGGATAAAAGAAGCAACAATGTGACCTTGAATGATTGCAAATGTCGCATTCTCCACATTGCATGTTTCATTAACATTATGCAATAACGACTTTGCCATTCCATTTCCAGTGCCTGCAATCCACACAAAACGTGAAAAAATTTGCATTATCAAAAACACATGGAGAAGCCAAGTACACATTTTTGAGATCTTACAAGCTTGATGGCTCCTTCACATGCAGAAAACTCACCAGCTGGTATAACACCCAACGGAATCTTGATTGCATTCTCCCAATCCTCCCGTTCCAGTAGTCCATTTAAAACCTGCACAATTGAAGTCCTTGAACTAGTTCATTCATATTGACTCTGGTCTGCCTAGCACATTTGTAGGCAAGCTTATATTCTTCCATCATCCTACATAATTGTTAAACTAATTTGTTTCCTTCTGTCCTTTTCGAGGCGAAAGGGGGTGGCAAATATAAACTCATGCCTCAGATTGTTTCACAATGTAAATATCAACATGGGGAAAACATAAAAAGACATCCTAGTGGCTTGGATATATGGATTCTGGTCTGCCTAGCACATTTGTAGGCAAGCTTATGTTCTTCCATCACCCTACATAATTCTTAAAACTAATTTGTTTCCCTCTGTCCTTTTCAGGGAGGAAGGGAGTGGCAAATATAAACTTCACGCCTCAGAGATTGTTCACAATCTAAATATCAACATGGGGAAAAAATGGAAGGCATCCCGGTGGCTTGGAAATATGGAACACATGTACTTTTGTCACAGTTATTCAACATGGATCATGTTGATCGAAAATCTATTGATTTGTTAAGGATTCCAAACATGAAAAGCTATATGTATGAAATTTAAATTAGAAAAGAGCTCATTAACAGGAAATTACCTCTAATAGGATACCATCTCCACTAACACAAACAATGCCATCATAGCCAGAAAGATCAATAGTCTTTGCCATCTCTTTGGCATGCTGTTGAAATTGTGTCTCTGCCATGGAAACATGTAATCCTCAACAACATAGTTTCCTATTTTATAAATATAAAAATAAGAAGTGAGATTAATATTTGGAAAGGGCATTCAATCTAATGGTTTAAATGCACATGGAGTGAAATACAGAATAAAGCAACAGGTCACAAAACACAAAAGAAGAAAATATTTAGGATCTAGGCCATCAGTCACAAACGCAATATATATCTCTTCCAGCAATGGACATTAACATGAACCTTTTATCCTTACCACCATGGTCATCCCATATCCCCACCATCCCATCCAGGGCCACAGCAGCATGCCTAGTCTCCGTCAATAGACATAAGCAACTTGACAATCTACCAACCACAGGAAGTATCACTTCTAAGTGTCATACTGCCTCAATTAATATAAAAAATCTCATGCTTCTGTCTACAGCATGAGAAAGTTTCGCATTGTACTAATTAGAAACGATGGAGAGAAAATTCTTTGCACAAAGTTACGGTGTCTGCTAGTTGTGACAAATAGTGTCATGATGATAATCTGTCTGCATTGCCTCCATGTTCTAGAGGATCTTGCTATTGAATAGTCATTGATGATTACTTTATCCCACAATGGCCAACCACCTTGGATGATTTTACCAAGATTGTTGACTTGTCAACAAAGTCTAAAGAAGTTAAAGCCTCTTGATTTGGGTCACTTCGATGCAAAGTACAGGCCAGTGCAAGAAACACCACAATCAAGGCAGGGGTCATGCCTTCTGGAGGTGCTGTAAGGAAACTGCGTCCTTGGACAAGATTGGCGCAATGATAGCCAGTGTATAATTGCACCTAGCATCCAAATGTTTTTTTTCCATAACGTGAAGGAATCAAGCAAGAATTAATATTGAGAGGTCTGACAACAGAGCAAAGCCCATGCGCGGTACCTCACCTCCCAACTCTGACTAATGTACGAGGCCCTCAAGGCCACAAGAAAAAGAGAACCCCATTTGACACCCAAAACAAACTGGCTGGCCAATTTATTAATACACCCACAACCATAAACCCTAAACCTATACGTAGACCCAAACAAACAACACAGGGTAGTGGCTGAAAGCGCTGATAAAGATCTCGCAGCCATTTGGCAAGCTAAGAGAAGCATAATGGTGGCACAACGGCAACCACCAGTTTTGGCTGCCAAATCCATAGTCAGATTCACCATGATATTAAAGGTAGGGAATAAAACTCAAAATGGTCCTCACATACATCCAAGCATACAAACCAACGGGACAACAATAACTGAACATCAACATATGACATGCCTATGGAAGGTCCCAGAGATCCAGACAAAAATTCAAGGGTGGTTTGAAGGTAATACACGATTCTAGCTCCCCAAAAACACCAGAATAGTACACAAAAAGGACCACGTGTCCCTCACACAGGCTGTAAATGAAACGAGGTCTAAAATAAAGCAATAAAATCATGCTAAAAGTAGCACCTAAGCAAAGGGTAATCCTAATAAGAAAAATCGTCACAGTGGGTTGTGAAAATATCTAATCATCCACACAGTCAAGCCTGAGAGTTCACCCTGAACATATTTCTAATTTCCTCATCAAACCCTTTCATATGACAAAGCATGTTCAAGTAGGAGACATTGTCACACTCCAGAATTCGGTGACGCATCAAGTAATGTTCAATGAAGGCATAAACAAGATACTGCGAACACTATTGTTCAGCAAAGCACTCATACCAAACTCCTCAAAGATCAGGCTGCTATATAAAACAGACTCTTGCAGTACCATATATTATATTATTCCCAATGGGATCTACCAAAAACCCTATCTTCAGAGTTGGAATACGTAGAGATAGAAATGTGTTTATAGAAAAAAACGGAAGGAATCTGACTTTGGGTCATGTATCAACTGATCAGCATGTTTTTAGAAAAGGATTTGCCCGAGTATGGTTCGCAGAGCTGCAATCCAAGCTTGGAATGATCAACTGATATTCCAATCTTGAGTTCTCTCACGACTCATGTGATTGGAGTTCTGCCTACCAATGTTGCTTCTAAGCCCTATCTGCACTAGGGTGACTGTATTTAATAGATAGTTGTAAGCCTCAAGTCATTACAGGTACCTCATGAGGTTTCTCAACCATTTTTGGAACATTCTAAATTAGGGGGAGCATTTTTAACGTCAGTCTCATTTGTTTTCTCTCAATTTGTTAAATTTTTCTCTAGTTATTCAAATATTCTGCCAAATACACTTTTGACAGTTTATAAAAGACAGCATACAAACCAGACCAAAGAAAGGTCGTCATTAATGCTGTTCTGAATCTCTACCTCATGAACCCAAGAAACTAGACTATTTTTTCACAACAGCACATTATCATCTAAGATCAACATGCCTAAGAAGGAATCTGCCATTGAGAGGACCACAAGGTGAGATCTGTATGACTGTAGGTTGTTGGATTATGTCACATTACAGTTTTCTTGGTGTCTATAAATCATAAACCAAATAATTAGCTTAATAAAATCATAAAGGTTACGAGTAGATTTACTAGTGCTTAAACTAGGGACATATATGAAGCATAAATGTGTTCCGTATTCTTTCAAAGAATTTCACATGAGTGTGAGAACCTTCCAAAGCATACTCGATTCCAGCAGCAGAGAAAAGCGGCACTACCCTCTGTTGGAAAATTTTCTTCGCGAGCTTTTTGCCTCCAAAAGGATTCAGAAAAACCAAGAGTCGTTTAGGCCGCTCTGCACAAAGTGAAAGCAAAGAAATAAATTCATGCATATATTATTGTATTCATACATATGCAAATATGAAGGCGAGTCGCACATGGAAAATCAATGACACAAATTTAGATGAAGTTTATAGTGTCGATATTCAGATGTATGTATATTGGCATGAATGTATACTCACAATCTATTCACATAGCCAAGGACTTTTGTATGGAATAGATGTAGGTACACAATCTATTCATTACCCAGGAGCGTATTTATGGAGTAGAGATGTGTAGTTCCAGTAGCCCAATGCATCACTCAAAACGTAGAGTGATACAAGCAGGACAATCAAACAATAGTTACACAATGCGAAAGCCTCACAATGGTAGAAAAACTTCTAAATATACAATTTCCATACTCAATGCCCAATCTGGCAGGGTTAAATTATCCACAACAGAAAATGACACCCAACCAGACACTGTCCTACAATCTCACTTGGTAGCTTATCCAAATCCTTGTGCTGAAATATAAAAGATATCGAAGGTTCGCCTCATTCATGAAGAGCAGCACATGAATAGTCGGGATAGTGAAAACCATACCACAAGGTATGGATAACAAGAGAGACAATGCAAAGTGTGAAAAGTGGCTTGTTGGACAATCTATTCATTATCCAAGTGCATTTTGTGTCGGATAAATGTTTATATGCAATTGCTCAAATTCACAAGTGAGTTTTTGTCCACTCAATACAGAAGGCATTTCTATTAACAGATGTATCCAAGGAATCTAATAGAATCTATACATTGCTCAATGCATTCTTATTGAATAGATGCATTGTTAACAGAAGGTATGAATGAAAAAAGAGACAATATAAAGTGTTAAGAATGGCAGCCTTGTAGGATAATCTATTCAAGTGCATTTGTATTGAATAGATTTTTGGATATCAAATGAGTCAAGGAAGATTCTCCGACGGTCCCCTAGGTCACAATCAGTCTCCTGCGGATTTTAAAAAGATATCTATCAATTTAAGAACTCGTAGTACTTTCAAATTCATGATCATTTTTCAGGCTGAGCACAGCATCGTTGTGATGGCATATCTGGCAGCTCTCTACTCAGTACTATGCATGGTTCTTTGGTAACTTTTAATTTGATAGAGAGTCGATATACATTATCAATCTATTGAATGCCCAAGTGCATTTGCATAGAGTGAATAATATATAATATATTCAATACCCAAGTGCATACATATATAGATACATACATACATACATATATATATATATATATATACACATGGAAGAATCAAACTTGGGAATTGCCCAAACAGCAGGTGTTTCATGCAACAGATATAAAATCAGTCAGGGGACCAGAAGGTATGAATAATGATGGAAAAGGTGTACACAAATGCATATAAACTATTAGAATCTCATTTAGATAATACCCCAAGTATCCTCTAAATGCAATAGATGGATAACCAAGGGTTACCTGAAGGTATAAATGACAAAATAGACTGATGCCAAGCGTGGATGGAGTTTGGAGAATTAGCTTGTAAGTCAAACTCCCTGTAAACTCTCTTCTCCTCCTGTCGTCCCCCAAGGCAGCCGCAGAGAGTAGAATTCTCATTCTTCCTCTCTATTTGGAATGAAAAAATAGTAAGTGAAGACAGGCCCAAGCTGAGTCCAAGGATATCAGAAGGAAGGAAAAGGCTATTAATTCCATCTAAAGAAGAAGAAGAATTAGGATAAGAAGAGCAAGAAGAGCAAGAGGAAGAGCATGAAGAGCAAGAGATATAAGAAGGGGAGGAGGAGGAACTGAACCATTGCAAGAGTCCACTTTGATCTAGAATGGCTCTTACTGATTTCCCATTGATCTCTAGATCCTCACTCATCAGAACAGTGTTAGACAAACGATCCATGGCACCCTAATTCCCTCTCTGCCCCAACTCTTCAACCACACGGCTTTAGTTTTTTCTTCTCCCTGCTAGATGTGATGGAGCCAGGGCAGCCCTATCTTTCTTCCTTCTCTTCCTCCTCTTGCTCCTGCTCCTGCTCCTCCTCCTTCTGTCTATCTGTCTGTCTGTCTTGTCTAGCTGTCTTGTCTATCTCTGTTTTGTTTCAATGCTCTGTTTTGTTCTTCTTCTTCTTCTTCTTCTTCTTTCCAAAAACAATCCTCTGTTTCTTTTGATACTCTATTTCTTCTTCTTTTTCTGTTTTTTGCTTTTTTTTCATTTTCCAAATACATAGATACATATGAACATACTCTGTTTTCTTTCAATGCTCTCTGTTTTCTTTCAGTTTCAATATGCTCTGTTTCAAAACATCCTTTTATTTTAACCCATGTTGGAGGCCTTTAAAACAATGGCCAAATAGAACATGGGAAACCACATGCCACCAACATAGGGAAGAAGAACATGGCCATGCCTACTATACATACATATATCATTCAACCAAACATGCACACATAAAATTTATTCCTTTCCAAAGAGGTCTAGCTACCGATAGATAACTCATCGACCAATTCGACATTGCAGCTTGGCAAAACGTCGCTTGAACAAACATCGGCTTCTTTTAAGCGCATGATACTTAACAACAAATTTTTGTCCCTTGGTTGACCTCCTAGATCATTGTGATAAGAGTAGCCCATAAACGACTACGACTGAGCACATCCAATTCTTTCCAAAAAAAGGATATTCTTTGTCTTCTTGTCTTTCTTCTTTTAGTGTCACCTTCGTGACATTGGAAGTGATGTAATTAATGCCATATTGTTTGGAAATAGTGAATAATAGTTTCCTCCTAGGTTTTCTATTCCCAATCAAAGCCTTAAAGCTCGGGTCGGATACATAGCCCTAATGAACGATGACTAAGCACGTATCTAAAAGAAGTTATCGTCTTCTTATCTTTCTTCTCTTTTTGCCTTGCCTTCGTGACATTGGAAATGTTGTAATGCAAAATTGTTGGTAAAGAATTATCCCTTTTTGCATTGGAAACAAAGCCCCTTTAACATGACACATGATAATAATGTTGGAAAACCAAATCCTTATAGGGTGACCAGGGCAGGAATTTGACGGGTGTCATGCCCGTCAAAGGCCATTTTGCCCGTCAAAAACATACACCTACTAAAAATGTCCGTCAAGTGACATATAAAGTATAAAATTTTCCTTTTCATGTGAAAGGCCCCTTAAAATTATACATGTCAAATGACATGCTAAAATTTTATTTTCTATGTCATTATTCATATATATTATATATATATACCACATATTGTCATATAAAATTTAAATATATGTACTATCATACTATCATCTATGTAGTATCAAGATTCAATTTGACTATATAGTATGAAGTGTGTAATATACTAAATTCTAATATATATATATATATATATAACACGCTTAAAATAATATCATATAAATTGTAATGATGAATCCTCAAATCAATTTAAATTTTAAACAATAACCTTGGTGCTTTATTAAATACTCTAAAAAATACTAGAGTGTAGACTAGTCACTCTAGGTTTGATTTTAAGTTTTCTTAAAGTAAATGTTTTACTAACCTACTTTTTTATACATACTTATTACTTATTACTTAATACTTAATACTTATTACTGTGCTTTATTAAAAAATTAGGGTTAGTAATAACTTTTTAGTATAGGAAAAAGGTGAGTACTTACTACTTACTACTTACTGTTAGGTAACAAGTTATTTTTCAACTTAAAAATGATTGATTTTATGTAGCCTTTTGTGCAGCAGGAATAGAACAAAGAAAGACATCCTTCAACCTTCAACATTTTTTAACTACAGTTTAAAAATGTAAGTTACCATGATCATCTATCATATTATGTTCATTTAGCAAGTTATTATATTGTTTTTGTATTACCTTAATACCTCTAAAAATAAACTAAAAGTATTTCATTTCAATAAGGTTTGATTTTAAGTTTTTTTAAACTAAATGTTTTACTAACCTATTGTTTTATACATACTTATTACGTTTTACTATTCTTTATTAAAAAATTAGGGTTAATAATAACTTATTAGTATAGGAAAAGGTGAGTACTTACTATTAGGTAGCAAGCTATTGTTCCAATTAAAAATTATTGATTCTATGTAGCCTTTTTGTGCAGTGGGAATAGAACAAAAACAGCCTTCAACCTTCAACATTTTTTAACTACATTTTAAAAATGTAAGTTACCATGAATATCTATCATATTATGTTCATTTAACAAGTTATTATACAATATTGTTTTTGTATTACTTTAATACCTAAACAATAACTTCAATGTCTCTATTATAGTGAAATGAAATACTTTTAGTACATTTTTAGATGTCTATTATTTAAATAATTTCAGGGGGAAAACAAAGAACCAAGCACAACAACATTCTATTAAGACTATGTTTTGCAAGGCAACACATGTTAATGATGCTCCAAATAATGAGCACGAGGTGGTTACAAACACAAATGAGTCGAGATCTTCTTATAACAAACAAAAAAGAAAGTGGAGAAACCAATGGACTTTGCTTCACCCATGGGCATATGTGACAAAGTCCCTATTAGGTGATGATATAATCAAATGCATGTGGTGTGAAGATGCAAGAAAGAACAATGTATTTGCGGATGGTGGATCTCAAAGCATGCAAATGTCTTCATTGAATGAACATGCAAAGTCATCCGATCATGTGATAGCAAGTGCCATGTATAATGCAAAAAGACAAAAGGAAAATGCAAATGTGAAAGGCCCAATGGATGACAAAATTTCAGAAATCGTGCATTTAGAATATGAGAGGATACTTTTATGCATGAAGTTGGTTCATTTTCATGCTTGCAATGATATTCCATTAGAGAAATATGTAAAACAATGTATGTTACAAAGAGAACTTGGTACTCCAAACGCCCCTGCCTCAAAAGAATATGGTGCTTATGCTAATGCTAAATCTGCAAGAGAATTCTTAATGGCCATTAAGAACCACACAAGGAAACTCTTGTATGATGAAATTCGTGGAAGTCCATTTGGGCTTTAAGAAATATATGATGATTAAGTATTCGATTTGTATGATTATTTGTTTGAAGCTTATTGTATCCACTTTGCAAGAATGAATTATGATTATGGATACATATATAGTTTGTACTTTGGCTTAAAAAACATTAACACTTTTTTGGTAAAAAAAAAACATTAACACGATATTTATTTTCTGTATTTCATTATCTTTGCGAGGTAGTTGTGTCTATTTGTGTACCTTCTATAGTAATAAAATGTATAATAATGAAGCATCATATAGAGCTTTTCATTATAAGAAATTTGTATGTCAAATGACATGTTAATTTTTGCACTCTTACGTCATATGACATACATCTTTAAAAAATGCCCGTCAAAAAACTTTAAGACTAACCCGTCAAATTCAGGCCCTGAGGGTGACCATGAACAATCCTCAATGCTCACATAAAAGTTCTAGAAAACATGTTATAAATAATAAAGTGTTCTTTTGTGGCATGACTTTTGCATGACATGTGCTTTAACATCTAATGTCTTCTCAAATGTTTAATTATGGTAAGATGACAACCAATGCTATGTAAAAGCAATGAGAAGTGAAGGTTACGAAAAGAAACCGCAACACATATGTAATGCCTTCTTAAATATTGAAATATGGTAAGACAAACAATCAACCGATATAAAAGCAATGTGAAAATTACGAAAAGAAACTAAAGTAAATCAAGTTTGCCTATTAATAAACTAAAACTAATGAAGAAAATGTCAATAAGTTGCCTATCAATAACTACAATTAAAAAATACCTTAGTAAATTGCCCTTGCATAATTAGATATGCATGCATGTACTTCGAGTTTTAAACCTTTTGTTATTCCAATCACATAAAAATCCAAGACTCACTAACAATTTGATATGAAAATTAGAAACTGCACACAGACGTATATATAAACACCCAACATTGTTGTATATTAATCAAACTATGAGTTGTGTAGATCCTTCCAACTACTCTCAAGTCGTAATGGATGATTCTCTCCAATACAACATTAATTGTTTTCACAAGTGTGGGCATGTACAAGATTGTTACAATGACTATTAAAACAAGAGTGATGCTCAAGAAGCCCATTGTTTCGAAATTCCTTGCTAAACCAATAATTCTTACTAAAAAGATAGATAACCATTTTTACTTGTCAATAAGCAACTTGATATGAAATTTTAAAACTACACACAAGACATATGTATAAACACCCAAAATTGTTGTATACTAATCAAACTATGAGTTGTGTAGATCCTTCCAACTACTCTCAAATCATAATGGATTATTCCCTCTAATACAACATTCATTGTTTTCACAAGTGTGGGAGTGTACAAGATTGTTACAATGTTTATTAAAACATGAGCAATGCTCAAGAAGCCCATTGTCTGGAAACTCATTGCTAAACCAATAATTATTACTAAAAAGATAGATAACCATTTTTACTTGTCAATAAGCTTTTTCTATATTTGCTAAAATTACTTGTCAATAAACTTTCTCAATCTTTGCTCAAAACACCCATACTATTCCAAGAGTGAACAAGGATCTCCGCATAAACTTTGAGCTGTAGAGGGGATTCACAAGCATTTCGATAAAAAGAAAATTTTAATGTGTCCAACAAATTAAGGGTAATTTGCTATTTTGCATCCAACTCCTTCAAACCTATGTAGCTCATCCTCACATCAAGTGTCCTATGAATTGACATTATCCAGTCTATACATTTGTTTTGTTTTCCATATTTTGCCTAACCAAACATCAGCCCAAGGGAATTAATGAAGTTGTGAACTGATGCTAAGCTTAGATCTACAAACACAAAGACACACACTTATTGAGGAAAGCAAGTTTGAACAAAACAAATTGACATGGTTAGTGAAGCTAAATGCGTGTATCAATATACACAATGCAGTCCTGACTCGCTATCCTGAGTTTATAATTCTCTCTTTTTTGCATAATTTTTGTATTCTTGTTGAATATGTATTCTATATATACCATAGATATTTCCAACATGGGAAACATTTCAAAATAACCTATTATTATGCAAGGTAGGTGATTAAATCAAGATGGTTGTGCGTACAGCATATGTTAATCAAATTTTGAACTGCTGAACACATGACAAAATGGGAAATTACAACATCACCAGTGATTTGCATTTAAATTACATCAAGTTCACATAGATGAGAAACAGAGGTACTTACTACATATCCATGAGAACTGTATTGATTTCCATCACAATGATTTACCATTTCAATTCAATTAACTTTTCTAGATGTATCTTGATATTCCAAGCAAAGTGATAGGATAGGTATTTGATCTACTTCACAAACGCCTCTTGCAGATGCCAAGCAACGTGAACACACTATAAGAAGCTTCTGTGGTTAGAGTTAATCTCACTAAGATTTGATAACAATGTGAAAGGGAAATACCGAGGAATATAAATTCTAAGCACACGATGTGTGACACGATACCATAAAAGGAAGAGGATATAAGAGAGAAATGGATTGAAATAAATTTCACTATTACCTAAAGAAAAATATGATAGCATTATAAAAGAAAAAATGATTTAATGGCAGATCTTAACATCATTAGGTGCAACATCCTCATGGATAGAATACTTCTTCAAGCTTGTGTAAATTGGAAGCCAAGCTGTCATCTATCAAAATGAACTATATCTTGGGATAATATCAAAATGACAATCCAACAAGTTAAAAATTAAAAACAAGCACATGGATATAATACGAATGACTAATTCCGTCCACCTTACTAAATGTTACTTTTTTTTCTTAGAATCCACTTTCTCCCTCTCTCGTTTCATATAAAGCCGTTCCAATTGTCTTCTAGCTTCACATTGAGGAAAATTACTCAGGTCATAGTAGTCTGGTGCAACATCAATCAGCCTGTCACAAAAACAGATAGGATCAGAATCTACCAAAACATTCAGAAGATTCATTCACAATCTCATCTTGGTGAAAGTTTCCTTACCATTCACCCCTAATATCAGTAACAATTCGTATGAAATTTCGACTTGTCAACACAAACTCATTGTACATCACCCATTCTGGTTTACGATCCAAACAAACTGAAGGATGAAGGTGAACCATCTATATTCATGACAATTTCCAAGAATACTAGAATGTGAGTTAACTAATAAATGTTCCCATTTCAAGTCCTCAAAGTTAAATTTCATACCTGATTGTCTTTTACTGTTAGATAGTGACCTGTCTTTTCCAGGTGAGCAACTTGCATGAAATATCCAGCAATCATGGCTTTCCGAATGTTGACATAGTAATCACGACTATTGAAATCTGTGCTGCACATCTTCAATGAGTACCGGTTCATGATTCGTACAAGCTGTGATCTCACATTATCAGCAGATTTCAATGCCCTGGCATTAACAAAATTCTCATAGCACCATTGCGAATCTTCAGCTGCAACATGAGGGCATTGGTAACCATCAAATTTGGTATGACAAATTAATTATGTACAATTCTCTAAGAGTAATAAGAACATACCATTTTGCTTGTATGCATGATATACATTCAGCAGAGTCAAATGATCCCCATCAATGTGTGCAAATCGACCTTTTGCTTCATCCGCAGCTTTCTGAGATTCCTTTGGACGAAGGAAGCAGTTGGGGACTATTCAAAGAAGCATTGTTATCACAGATGACGCCCACGGAGGTCAGCAGACGAAAATAACCTTGTATCAATGGAACGAGCATTGTAAGCAGTTGGAAACTACTCAAATGGGCATTGTTGAGTTTGGGTGCATGTCCGTGGGGCCAGGAGATGTAAAGGTATCACAACTTTTACAACAACGGAAATAGTATTGTTATCGCAGATGATGTGATTTTAACATTCCATTAACCAGCCCAATGAGAATTTAAACCACATCATCTGCAGTAAGAATGTACACCTCTGACCAGATTTCGTCTACTTGACACGTCACAGATGCAAATGCAAAAATGCAGAGAAGAAAAGATAAAGAGTCAAGACCAAGGTTCAGAATACTGAACATACCTGACAGCATTGCTGTGATAGATAAGATCTCATTGGAGCACTTGAAATCTGGACTCGTGACCAACATTTTCGACATTTGGGGATCTAACGGGAATTCACTCATGAGCTCTCCCAACTTCGTTAGGTTACCATCATCATCTAGAGCACCCAAATAGTTCAATAACTCAAGAGCACGCATCAAGGTCTCCGGGGCAGGAGGATCCATAAAATCAAAGTGTACCAAATCATCAATCCCTAGTTTCTTCAAAGTGAGTACCACATTTGATAAATTGGACCTCAAAATCTCAGGATAGGTTTGAGGCTGCAAATCATTTGAGAAACTTTTCTCAGTATAAAGCCTAAAGCATTTTCCAGGTTGTGTCCTACCAGCTCTTCCAGATCTTTGATGTGCACTAGCCTTAGAAATTGGAGATACTAAGAGAGATTCTACTCGAATCCTTGGATTGTAAACTTTTTGTTTCGCAAATCCAGGGTCAATAACATACACTATACCATCAATAGTGAGTGATGTTTCAGCTATATTTGTGGAAACCACAATTTTGCGCCCTGGTGGTCCACCTTCCTTTACAGGTTCAGGAGCAGGCTCAAAAATTTTCTGTTGCATAGCAGGGGGTAGAGTTGAATATAAAGGAACTGCTTTAATAGGTCCCACTTGATCACCTAAATTCTGTATTTCACGGGATATCTTCCTACATGCATCTTCAATTTCTTCTTCCCCAGTCAAAAAAAGCAATATATCTCCAGGCGCTTCACAAATATGTATTTGGACAACTGTCCGAATTGCTGCTTCAAGATAATCCTTTTCAGGTTCTTGTGTGTAAAAAATTTCCACAGGATGAAGACGCCCAGGAACCTTCATCAGAGGTGCGCCACTAAAATAGGATTGAAATTTCTCAGCCTCAAGTGTTGCACTCATAACAACTAGTTTCAGATCACCTCTGTTTCGTAAAACTTCTTTAAGAAGGCCAAAAAGCACATCTGTTGCAAGAGTTCTTTCATGAGCCTCATCCAAAATTATTACACTATAACGTTCAAGAAGAGGGTCTGCCATTGCTTCTCTCAGCAGCATACCATCAGTGAGATACCTGATGATAAATATAAAAAAAACAGAATTTTGTGAACGAACATAAGACATGAAATTCAGCTTTCTGCTCATTCATGCATCAGTATGAGATACTACTAATAGCTGTACAGGAAATGCGAATTCTGGGAATGATGTGAAACATCAAACCAATGAGAATTCACATTTCCTGTATCGCAAAGATGAGGTTCTATGAAGCAACCTACAACCTCAAAGAACAATAAGTCTATCAAGGAATTGTAATCCCGAGCATAGACGGGATCAAATGTGGCTGATAAGAGAACATAAATGTGTAAAATACATTAACATAACAAATGCTACCCACTGCATCCTCCAAAAATAGTGACCAAGTTTTCAAATACAATGAAGTACACAATCTTGCAAAATAAAAGGCTCTACACCTAGCCTCATATCATAGGTACCATTGTGCAGAGCAGAAAAAGAAAAAAAGAAGATATACAAAATGAGGTTGTTAGAGACTTACTTTAGTACAGTTTTTGCACCAGTGCAATCTTCAAAACGAATGCTGTAGCCAACTTCTTCTCCTATAGTCACATCCATTTCCTCGGCCACTCGCCGAGACACAGACATTGCTGCCACTCTTCGAGGTTGAGTGCAAGCAATTTGCTTCCTACTTGTAGTATAGCCTGCCTCCACTACAAATTGAGGAATCTGTACAAAGCACAATTAGAACAAGCAATTCCCAGCTGTTTCAGGGAATAATATTACAAATTATTCAAGTTTGATCTTTTCTTATGTTGCTTGTTAAACAGGAACAAATGAAAAATCCGTATAAGACAATTTGAGCATGCGATTCCAGACTATTTTCAGAATCACAAGAAACTACAAAGTATACTAGTTCTAATACTTTCTTGTTAGTTGTACAAGCCACAATTTGAATACAAGTTTATCAACCATTAAACGGAACCACAGATAACAGTAGTTCAAACTCGTTTCTGATACTTCTTTCTTCAATCACTATAGTGAATCAATGACAAATCTATGCAAGCCACAATTTGATCACATTCTCAGCCTACTACAAGAATTAAACTGCAAGAATGTCAACTAGAGACACAACAATATGGAACCTTGCAGTGAGACTTGAGATTGTATTGGACATATTCTTCCATTCGGATACTTTCATATGCAATAGGAAATAGAGAAGATATATTTTACCAGAGGAACAAGATAGTTTCATTGTTTTATTAGAAAAGAAGAAACTTACAAGCTGTGCAGCAGGGAACTTTCACAATCTGAACATGATGTTCCAGTCTATTAAGGAATATTAGAACCACACTGAAACTGAAAGAACCATAGAAATGTGGAGATTTTTGTCTTTACATGAAACTCTATAAGACACATTCTACAAGTGAAACCGGCTAATTATTTTCTGATACGTGATAGTTCAATAACGAACATGTATCAGGACAATAGAAACAGCGTTTCTTCTAGATTCCTCTGTATAACGGAATGCTTCATCCCTAAAATAGATCGGCCGACCAACAAATAGCTAACATCCGTCTAACCTACAATTTCTGTACCTAAGGTATTGGCAGATTCTTCACAGTACAGCCTCGCGCAGTACGAATGAGGGAAAACCTCTTTAGTTTACCCATTGCCAGATTCTATAATACTTACAGAAGAAATGCATGTCTTTTCAATAGAGACAAACACATGGAGAAAAAACAAAGAGATATAGACGGAAATATGGATGCGCGTACCTGCGTGGTTTTTCCACTGCCAGTTTCTCCGACAAGAATCATTGTCTGGTTCTTGGCCAAGATATCAAGAAACTCTTGTTTCTGCAGCCACACGGGAAGAGTTTTACGCTTCTCGAGGATCTCATGATATCTCTGCGAGTAAGGACGACCAGTAAAAGTGTTCAGGTTTGGGGCTCCGATCATCTTTGTCTTTACCGGAATGGCATTCTCATCCACCACATCGAACAAACTGATCTTCCGTTTCCTCTCAGAAGCCATGGCGAAGCTTCTTCACAGAAGAAGAAGAAGAAGAAGGAGAAGGGAGATGAAGTAAGTAGTAAAGAACGGATACTCGTCCTCTCTATCTCCCACTCTGAGGCTGTTCGATCCCTGCGCGTGTAATTGGCAAACCCTAACCCTAAAAAAGTGGTGACGCAAATCTCTGAGCGAGCAAAACCCTAACCCTATCAAAATTCCTAGCGATGGGCGAGCAAGGTTTTTTTTTTTTTTTGGAAGGTCCGGAAACATATGGGCAGGAAGAGTGCCCGGGTTTTTTGGAAGGGTGCCCTTTGGACGGACACGCACCCCGCCCGACCACAGGAGATTTTAGAGATCTCAGATAATACTTTTCTTGGTAGAGACACACCAGAGAGCCCATGGTGATGGAAGGTGGCACTTTGGACACCCCCCCCACCTGACTAGAGGAGATTTTGGAGATATCAGATAATACTACTTTTCCTGGTAGATACACACCAGAGCCCAAACTGTGGACTTCCACGCGTTGAAGGTTTTCATTAGGAATCATTACTTAGACAAAGCCTCGCGTCGATAGAGTACTAGAGGATCTGGAGGTGTTGCAATATTGTTTGGAAAAGAGCTACAAAGGACGATAGAAATACTACAAACAGACCCCAGAAACCCGTTTTATGTATATCAAAGTCCTCATTACCAAGGACCAGACAATGTTTCTTGCCATTTGTTACTTTCCCCCAAAAGGACCTCGTTATAATATGGCCGGAGAAGCGAGATTAGTTGTTCACGGAGTGCCACATGGAGTACTAGAGGATCTGGAGGTGTTGCAATATTGTTTGGAAAAGAGCTACAAAGGAGGATAGAAATACTATGAACAGACCCCAGAAACCCGTTTTATGTATATCAAAGTCCTCATTACCAAGGACCAGACAGTGTTTCTTGCCATTTGTTACTTTCCCCCAAAAGGACCTCGTTATAATATGGCCGGAGAAGCGAGATTAGTTGTTCATGGAGTGCCACATGGGCCTTCCCCATACGAACCTTTATTGGATGACATAATCCAATGCTCTGCTAAAGGGAAAGTCTTCCTTGTAGGATATTTCAATATAAGAACTCAAGCCTTAAAATGCACAATCTTTCATATGGATAAAGACCTAGAAATTGTGATTGTTGATCCCTTTGCTATAGCCATCACAAGGATATTGAAAGACCGAGGAGCATATGTTATAAGCTTTGGCCATCATCTGCTCAAACTTGTGAGTATTAGACTATCATATATAATGGTTTAGCAAAGTGGTCGGGCTCAGAAGAGCTCACATGCTTCCCCCATGGAGGAGGTGAAAAACACAATCGACTGACTATCTAATAGGACACCCTGAAGCTATCCACATGATTAAGTCATTTCAAGTGGCCCATGCTCTGTTGGGGCCGACCATAGCTTCTTATATTTTGAGCTACAACCTGTTATCCACACGTCGTAAAAGGTGAACGTGGAAAGCATCCCAATATTGTGACTTGTACCATATGCTCATGAGTAATGACTGCACCACTCCATTGGAGGAGATTACGAGAACCAAGACCACAAACACCCATTGAGGATCCTAACACATGGCATACATATACAATATAATGCCTAACTCCTTTTTCTCACTCCACTCTTTAATCGTGCCCTAGCTGAGGGTTTTCCACCACAAGGGACCATGAACAAGTGGCCCCTATTCATAAAGGAGGGGGGACAATGGACTCGAATACATATAGGATATTATGATTGGTCATATGCTCACTAAACTATACATTGCAATCATGGAACCAAAAATCAACGATTACATGGAGACATTAAGTCTTCAAGCACCCGAACAAAACGAGCCTTTCCTATAATTGAACATATCTTCACACTTAGATGCTTAATTGATCATACCAAGGCTCACAAGAGGAAATTATATTGTTGCTTTGTAGACTTTTGCAAAGCCTTTGAAATTGTCCCTAGTGATGCAATAAAGCTCCATAGAGCCATCCAAATTTGTGAGTTTGTTGCACTGATTTTACCATAGACAATCTCGGCATGAGTGATTAAGAAATAGATATATGCAAATAAAGCTAGAGTTGTTGTAATGATGTAGCAAAAATGTGAGGGAACACCAACGGGTTATTTCAGGGAACATATATTCACACTTAGATGCTTAATTGATCGTACCAAGCTCACAAGAGGAAATTATATTGTTGCTTTGTAGATTTTCGCAACGCCTTTGAAATTGTCCCTAGAGAGCGGTTGTTTGACATGCTGAAAAGCTTGAGGATACTACATTACATGATTGGGCCATATATGAATTATATGAATAAGTCATTAGGCGTGTACGATGTCTAATCGGCTTATCAAATTGCTTCACTATCATGTGGAGGGATCAACATACATAATCGAAACCCACAACACAATAGAGAGAGCCTCAACCAAACACCTTGGAGCATATATGCGTAGTTAAGCCCCTTATTGACATTGAATATTGGAGGTACATTTTGCATTAAATGAAGTGGATCCCTTAGACCACACACTCTTCCATTCTTCACTAGAGTTCTCTTGACTTTTGTTTGTACTTACATAGAAGCTCTATTAAAACCAAGCCCCATCATTTGTGTAAGGCGTTCATTGTTGATTACATTACCTTTACTTAATTGATTTACTTCAAGTAGTTATATCCATTGTCATTTGCTCATCTTGTTAACACTTATATATTTATCGTTCTTGTATACATTGTCTCTCTCTATTTCTCCATCTCTTACACACATACATAATCTAGTCATTGGGTGTGGAGCAAGCTACATACATAAGTATCAAAAAACAGTGGCTACAATTAAGGCGTATATAAAGTTGAAATACAAAAAAAGGTCAAAACAAGAACATGCAATAATAGGAGGAAAGAACCTCACTAATCTTGGAGCACGGGATTAAGTGTCCATTTTTCTCATTCATACTCAATTTTGATTCCCTTGATGGTAATTGTGCCACCCGAAACCTTGGACACAATTGTGACTAGGAGGTCTGATGATTGGCTAGTAGCGAGCCCAAGACGTACAAGATTATCAGTAATGCCAAATCGAACTGTGACCGAGTGCGTGTCACTATTTGTGCCAGAACCAAAGAGGTGAGGAATATGGACAAATGACCCCACATACTCGGCACACGATATTGGTGTATTCTCATCAGCATTAGGCAAGTTGATAAAAACTGCGAGATGAGTGACAACGTTTCGCGGCACCATCACCTCCTCTAGAACTAGAACCTCCTCTACATCCTCCCCCTCCTTTTCCAAAAGATCTTGTGGGATGCTACTCGGCCTTTCTACAAGGCTCTTCAACTTCCCATCCACCTTCACAGGAGTCGAATTTTCTTTTGCGGGTCCTATCTTAAGTATAGTTTCTTTTGTGGTCGGAGTATTTGTTCCTCCTAAAGGCTGAGGTTCGTAATTCAACCATAACGTATCTTCTTTCACCTTTTCGTAGCTTACCCCTAGCCTCGCTGTATCTAATGCATCTTTGACTTTCACACGCACCATCCGTGCATTCTCATCGTAGAATATGAACTCTGCATCCAAGAAATCTGGGTCAGTGTGATCTTTCCTTCGCCCCCCAATCTTGTTCCACACTGTCCATAACCTATCCACATTTGAGTGGTGGGCATAAAAAATAGGGTCCCTTGCTGCTGAATAGAAGTTGCCCATGTCCTCTAAATATGTCTCTCTGTTATCTCCTGTCCAAGCATGTATTGATGTGTGTGGTGCATTCTCCAATGTCCCTCCTATGTTGGGTTCAGGATCTCCATTGCTGCAATTCAAATTATAGACATCTCTCCATTCATATTAGTACATACAAACACATGCACATCACATTGTATCCTTAATCAAGACTCATGAAGGTTGCCACTATTATTTCCACATAATAGATTAGGACCTACCACTTCCTAAGGACCTAACATATGGGTACATTTCTAAGAGCTCCTGGAGGACCTACCATGTGGGTACATTTAGGAAGCAATTCACCATTATGACTCCTTTGAGAAGTTTAGCAGAACATCTACTTTCTTGTTTGACCTTATTTCATAAGAACAAGCTCTTAACCAATAAGGTATCTAATGCACAACCCAACTACCTAGGGCCTTGGAATATTATTTGAATACTTAACATTATTTGAGGACCTTTTGAATACTTAACATTATTTGAAGACCTTACATCTCACATTATTTGAGTACCCACATGTTCAAAACAACTCTATACCTTGTTGCATTCTACTTCGGAAGAATCATCGACACATGCGCTTCTCATAGAAGACATAGTCAAATCATTATTTCAATTATATATCATATTAATAGTCAGTATCATATTTTATATTTGTTTCTTTTAACAATTGTACTTTAAGTGTTTGTTAGGATAGGTTAATTTGCATACATACAAGCTTTCAGTTTGTTATGATCTAAGACTTAAGTACTCGTTTATGATTTCAAAATATTAATTGATATATTTTAAAATAAAAAGAATCAAAGTTTTCACCTATATTTTTTGCCCATGAAGAGATCTGGAGTTGATGCAGTAACTACGGATTGGTACATTACATTGAGATTATCTTGAATGATTTGTTCATTTGTTAAGGTAGTGTTACCTAGATCTGATAAACTTAAAGTGTTTAGGACCGGGGGAAGATGGTTTGGGTTACGCTTAGCATCATAGAGAACACTGCCTTCTTTAGTGAACATTGCGGGCATAATGTTGCCCCCAACATTGCTTTGGTTGTCCCAATTCCAAAACACCAAAGAGAATTTAGGGTCTCCAATTAGATGACCCAAAATACGCTCGTGGAAGTATAGGTACCAACGATGCCATGGGAAGAAAAGCCACGAGAAATGGATCTATATATAAAATTAAAATAGATTGAGATTAATATGCTAGCATTAAAGAACAAAAGGTTTAAAAATAAATTTGTGCCCTAAACATATAGGTTTTTTATAAGCTTGTATTACCATAACATGAACTGCACAAACCACACAATATTAGAGAAGGATGATATTAAATGCATGACATGGCATATCCATTGATCAACCATGTTCTTCTATTCTTCTCATCCTTTCCAAGTTTCAAAATATTGGCAGTGCACCACATAACTTGTTCAACATTGGTCATTTTTCGTGCATTGATGCCCACAAGTATCAATAAGCATTCAATTTTTTAAAAGAGATTTGGTTTTAAAAAAATCATTTGATATTAGTCATCTTAGAACACTTTCTTGAAGTTCTACAAACCGGTTTCATGGTTCCATTCATGGATTTTGTACTCTTTATCCTCCACATAACTAATGACAAGTTTGTTATTAGTGAAAATTAAATATAAAAGGAAAAATGAAGTCAATAGTCAACGAGAGAGAAGATGTTAAGTAAGAGGTTTCCCAATAATTAGTTGCCAAGGATCTTTCGATCCCTGCCCCTTAATCACAAATCATTGTAAGGAGTTATAAAAGAATAACATTCTGAGTAAATTGTACATATTGCATATATGTTTGATATCTAATCTCCATTGTAGACTATGATCATGACTCGTGATTCATCTCTCGTGGCTTTTTTCATAACTACACATATATATAGTTATCCCACGGAGTTATATGTTACTTATAAGATGCTCCACGGCTATGTAAATCAACACAAACTATTACTTTTATGTTTTGGAACAACCTCAAATAGGCAAAAGGTTGTCACATGTTTTAATATCAATGTTACCCCTCAAATCAAAGGTGGTATCGTATTTTCGAAATGTTACCCTACGACAACAATACCAATATTGCAAAATCAACTCTAAAACAAAATCAATCGATCAATCATTGGATGCATTGAACACTATGATAATTAGTATTGTGTCATTGTTAATCATGTAGTTATTGGCACTAGTATTTAGTGTGGCTAATAATAATAATAATGAACATTGTTAACTATGTAATTAGTAAAGCACCCTTTCTTCGGAAAAAAGAAAATTATGTAATTAGTACTACAATGAGCTTCAATTACACTCTTTACGTTGCTTAAAAATCAAGCTAATATGAGAGCATTGCCTTTTCATGGGGGCACAAATATCTAACATTATATATTTCACCTGAAGCTTGTTGTTGCTTCCGAGTTGACTATACGCACCATTACAAAAGGCACAATGGATGTCGGCTTGGCGTTGTAAGCTACGGGGATCATCGCTAGGCAATGCTCGCATGAGCTCATAGGCATGATTGTACTTAGCAATGTAAGCATCATCGACACGATGAGCAAGGCGTCGTGTCCGAAACGTAGGCTTATGGGGTAGCTTGAAGTCAATGATGGGTTGTTTGGGTGGCAACAAGCAACAATTGACATACTTAGTAGGGGTAGAGGTGCCCGAGACCGCGTTCACACTTGCGGGGGTACAAGTGCTCAGGTCAGGTGGGACAATGGGATTGGCCTTTGCTGGTTGTTGTTGTTGTTGAAACATGAGTGCTAAGGAAAGCCCACTTGTGGCCATGGATGTGACCACCTCGCGCCTATCCAACAGTCCACCTATCCCAAACAAACAACATTGTCTTTTTAAGTTCCCATAAGCTCTCTTTAACTCTAGTAGTAGTCCAACATTATTTATTAGAAAGGCTTAAAAGACCTTGCAAGCTTGGATATGGTTTCACCAACGGAAACCCATAAAAAATTTCAAGAGAGTAACCTTGACACTCTAATTGACCAAGAAAAACCTGAGTTCATGACTTCATATTAGTGATTGACACAATCATTGAACACAATTAAGCTCACCACACCCATCATCCATTTGAAAACCCTAAACCCAAATTTCTTAGCAGTTATTATCCTTCATTTAACCTCAAATTTCGACTTACCAGTTTCATTATTGTTGGTGATATTAGATTCCTGGGAAGATCCGGCTTTGACCACACAACTTTTCCTCTTGGAGTATTGGCTCAAAGTGTGAAACTTGATGGATTTAAGGTAAGTGCATTGAGAAAGAGAAGAAGAAGGAGTAGATGATGATGATGAAGAAGATAAGGAGGAAGGATGACTCAACACAATCGAAGAAGCCATAACTAAATAGTGATAACCAATCTCTTATAGACCAACCACTAAGACGAACTTTGGAAGGTTTATATTTATAGAAGGTATGGAAACACATTTATAACACCCCCACATCGTATGCACTTTCAAGCTTGTTCTTCCACTAGATACTAAAGAGTATTAGATTTATAAAAAGGTACATGTGTGTGTGCGTGTGTGTGCGTGTGTGTGTTTATAGGAAAGGGGGGGGGCAGGGGGGTGCATTGGTCCATTGCTTTTGTGGAAATAGATTGCATTGCGTACAAAATGAAAAACCAACTCTTGTGGACGACATAGGCTATATAGCCTATCAAAGCGTTTCCCAGTTATGTCAACACATTTAATTCATGCATGGGTTTGTTGAATTGTTAAACCCCTACGAAAATCTTATGGTCGATATTTTGGAATGCAATTTCCATTGGATGCTTGATTGAGTCTTAAGCTTGAAGCAAGCTCAATGGTTGTGTTAATTTGTAAAAACATTCGTGAATTATATGAAGAACGAAAGAAACTAGAAAGCGGGGTAGTTTTTCAATAAATTCCTTGTGTGAAAACGTTTGCTTTGAGTTGCACTTTTTTATTTGTGAATGGAAACCGTAGATTAGATAAAATATTTTGCAATCCTTTTGGCAAGTTCACGTTACCCAAGCATATCCACTTCTTTCTTCTTTGTTTGCAATGTATGGCACATGGTGGGTACTAAAAACATAGGAAAAGTAAAAAGTGTAGCAATTCACTAGTACTCTTCATAGATTTAGAGTCAAACACACGATAAGTAGTAGATATTCTCTAGACTCTAGTTGTAATTTTGTCGAACCAACTCCACAAGCATTTTTGGGTTGGCTAAGGACATTGCAAATGAAATTTGCGAAGCAACCATATCACATGCTTAATTTATCCCCATAAAGGAATTGGTCCTATATATGGGCTTAAACTTTAGTACCTTACACATATAATCTTGTTTTCTAGCCTTCACGAAATCCAACATGTCGGGAATATCATAAAGATCTATTTACATGGATCGACATTTGTCGAAAATCTATATGTAACAAATACAATACTAGCCATCACAAGAGATAACCATGCAAATCATGTTCAAGATCTAAATTTCAAACTACTCATCAAGAATTTATATTACAATCCCAATGGAGCATTGTGGCATCTTTAGCCAATACATGTAGGAAAAACGGTGTCTACATTTCCATAAAATCGTTGTTCTTTTACCCTTGCATGGGGAGCAAGTAAAAAGTGATGCTATCAATATAAAATTATCATTACATAAAATGTCCAACAATCTTGTTTACTTAGATATCAATGTTGTCTTTAGAGTCATGTATAGCATCTCAATAATTTTAGGGTCATTTCCAAAAGGTTGTTGCAAGTGTAAGCACATTGCATACTTTGTTAAAAAGTTGGACTCTCTTACTTGAGTCTAAGAAGTTGTTGTTGGTATGAATGTCTAAACATCTGTGGAGAATGATGGCTCTAGACAAAGATGTTCAATACACCACTCATCATGCACGCGCCATATTGAATTAATAGACGACATTTGTTCAATAAAATCCCCAAAATCCACATTTCTAATAATTGGATTCCGATTTCCATTAAGTTGTAGAAAGACTTGATCTAATCCCATTGTTATAGGAACATTGCAAAATAGAATTTAAATGAGAACATTGATTTGGAGATAATGTATATGCACACAAGGGATTGTTGTCGTTGTTCTTTAACCAATATATGAAATGAATGAAGCACAAAATAAAGAATATTACTAGCTCATAATTCTAGACAAACTAATACAGAGTGATCTTTGAAGAACAAAACCTACACTACAAATTTAGTTGTCTATCATGGCGCTTCTGGATACTTCTCACCATTGCGAACAACCTTTGATAGCAACAAGCTCTCAAGGATCACAGTTCCAAAATCATGGTCAAAAGTACCTGTCATCACATCATACTTGATAGAAAACTTAAGAAAAACTACAATCACTTACACCAAAACTTGTATCATTACCCAATAGAAAACTTAGAAAAACTACAATCACTTAACACCAAAACTCATATCACTACCCAATAGAAAACTTAGAAAAACTACAATCACTTACACCAAAACCAGCAAGAAAAAACTACCATAATTTGTCATAGTAAATCTAAGTTCAATTACTTGCAACAAAAATACTAGAAAAGGGAAAAGATACAAATCATTGACAATAAAACTATTCCATAACTTGAAACACGAGATTCAACATTACATACCTTCACCCATTTGCTGCAAAATTTTATCTACAACAATAGAAGTAAAATACAAAATTGTTTAGAAAAAGAGAAGATATCTAATATACAAAATGCAACATAAAAATTCGGATGTAAATGAGTACAGTTACATTTAAGGGTTAGTTAGATTCTCTCCAAGGTTGAAATTGAAGTGACCATCTGTATGCAGAGCTAGAGATGCATCTCATCTAGATCCATATTGCTGATAGGCAGAATAAGAGAAATCACTTGCTATAGACTCTCCCAATTTGGATTTCCCTCCATCATTAGCAATGGGCACGGTTTCGACTCAAACCGAACTGAACTGTTAAGCCATGGTTTAACGGTTTATTGGTTCCAAATTTTTTTAATGGTTTGGATTTTCGATAAACGATTCGATTTTGATTAAGTTTTTATTTATTTATTTATTTATTTATTTATTTATTTATTTAAAAGATACACCTTAGTAAATTACTTGAGAAATGTACATATAGAAAACAGAGGGAGACATTTCATCTCACCTCTATTGTAATACAAAACCTAATACCAACATCTGATGATACAGATGATATCACAATAGGAACAAATGGAACACCATCTACAAGCTATGCAATAAAAAAGGAGGAATGGAATAATTCCACTTCATACCAGGAGACGTATCTGAAAATAAGTGAAGCCCTCGCCACCGTTTCTTAAAGTCCACTTGACGTTGCCTTTGAGCATCAGTTGTACCCTGCAAATCATCATATTGTCCACGTATGGTGTGGACAAATCGGTTTTGATTAAGTTTGGTTCTAAAACTCGGGATTATAGGTTTGGTTTAAAGGTTTATAGATTTTTGGTTAACTTTTTTTTTTTGCCTTAATAGTTTATTGATTTAATAAATTTAACTTAAATGCTTATTTAATTTAATGTATTTTTGTTTATTTAGATGTTTAATTAGTTTGATTTAAGTGGTTGAGTTAAAAAAATTTATTAAATGGCTCGGTTTGTTTTTAACTTTTCCCTAAACAGTTTGGTTTTAAATGGTTTGGGTTCAACTTTTTCTTAAACGGTTTGGTTTAAATACAGAGGGTTCATAATTGGTTTGGTTTGGTTTTTGTTTTAAATAATCGGTTCGGTTCGGTTTCTTTGCCTTGAAATCGAACCGAATCGAAACCGAACCGCGCCCATTGCAATCCATCATATGGAACAAGAGGAAGCCTTTGCAAAGAGAGAGCCAAATCTCAACATGTGCAAAGGAAATAAAAATATTTCTTCATTCCACAAAAAAAAACTAGTTTTTCAATCTTTGTCCTAGTTTCATAGTTGCAACAAAGCAAACCCATTTTAAACATGATCTCACAAGAAGTAAGAAAATAAGTAGGTATTTTTATCTTCTTTATAATGAGTAGAAGATCCAATTTTATCTTCATTCCCTGTGTTTTTGTTCTTTGCCATAATTCCATTGTGAACCAATCCTAGACATATAGACATAGTCATTTCACAAAAAATAACCTATTTATTGAATTCAAAGTGAAATGACTTCTTTCTTCAATGAGAGAAGCCTCTTATGATACAGAGGCTATGCTATGGCGCGCACCATGGAAAGCTATCGATTTGACCAAAAGAAGAGGAAATGGATAGAATCGATATTTTATCGTCCATGATAAGGCTGATTTTGGCCAATGAGACCAAATCAACATATCATCTTGTATACGACTCCCTCTTAAGAAAGGGGGATTACTATTATGTAGTAAAAACTCTGGATGTGAAAATAATGCACACATATGTGCTCAATGCTCACTAAATGTACGTGGAATGTGAAAATAGCTCAGATGTTGGTACCTCAAGTCTGCCTTTGATTTTCAAATTCAACCCAACCTTCCATGGTTGTAGGATGAAAAGCCATGAATGAGAGAGGAGAGGCATGTGAGTGAGTAAGCAAAGAAGAATAACGAAGAAGAGAACATACATATTGTTGAGCGAGCAAGCTCAACTTGGGTTGGATTGGCTGAAGAAGCCAAGAACTGGATTGGATGGAAACCGATTGGTTAGGCTCGGATTGGCTGAAGAAGCTAGAAGCTGGATCAGATGGAGATTGATCGGTTAGGCCGGATTGGCGGGGAGCCGACAGGCCGTTGAGACCGATATTCCTCAAAGGAATATTTTTGGGAGTCAGTGTCAATAGCTCATTTACGAGCATTCAAGTACTTGTCAGCCCATTATGATGGCTTGTATTTAAAGTGCTCTCTGAGCACATTTGTATGTAAGAGCGTTAATATTTTGAGTTTTTTCTTATTGTCTGCTCTCTCTCACTCTGATACCATGTAAAGAATCAAGAGATAGATTCTTGTGAAGCGGAATAGGTGTGAACTGTGTGTGTGTGTGTGTGTGTGTGTGAGAGAGAGAGAGAGAGAGAGAGAGAGAGAGAGAGAGTATACGCAAGGTTAAATATATTAGCAAAGGAGAAAGACTCAACATTTTACAAAGTGGGAGGAGGGTGCTTTATGTAGTCACCCTCTCTCTTCATTAACTACAAGACTCATGGAGCATGGGGAATGTGAAAGCTCATAAGTTATGTGTCATAGAATATGATTCTATGACTCATATTAAATGCTAGAATACAAAGTGGTGACATAATGGTGACTCTTGACCGTTGGAGTGTCTCTTCACTCTCAAGGTGAGTTCACACACTAGACCAAGTTGAGCTTGATTCTCAACATGCCCCCTCAAGTTCAAGTCGGGTCGGTTTCAGACAGTATCCGAAATCCGCTTCAATTCACGTTCGGGAGTCTGCGTCGACTCGCGTCGACTCGCTTTATGCGAAGTTGCGGAATCCGTGCTCCAGCTTGCGTTGTGCGTAGTTACGAAGTCTGTGCTTCGGCTTGCGTCTTTCTTTGCGGCTTTGCGCGGTAGATCGGCTCTTTGCTGCTACGGTGTGTGGTTGAGGAATCTATGCGTTATTGCGTAGTGTCTTCAGTACTCCCCCTCAAGCTTGGCAGATCAGGGATCGTCAATCCGAGATCGAACATGAATTGCCATAGCTTGTCGGCTCCTAAGGCTTTAGTGAAGATGTCAGCCGTTTGAAGATTGGTGCTTATGTGTTGTAGGTCGACATCGCCAGCCAGAACGCGCTCTCGGATGAAGTGATAGTGCACTTCGATGTGCTTTGTCCGTGTGTGGAACACCGGGTTTCGAGCCAGATAGATACTGCTCATGTTGTCGCAGTAAAGGGAAGTCGGATCCTTGATGGGTACGCCCAGATCTTTCAAAATCCTCTTGAGCCATATGGCTTCACACGCAGCTACGGCTGCGCCCCTGTATTCCGCCTCCGTACTCGAAAGAGCGACGGTAGGCTGCTTCTTGCTACTCCAGGATATTGCTCCGCTGCCGAGGGAGAAAACAAATCCGGAGGTTGATCTTCTATCGGCTTTGTAGCCGGCCTAATCGGCGTCATTGTACCCCTCGAGTCGTATTGGCATCGCGGTCTTGTAGAGGATGCTGCAATCCATTGTGCCACTCACGTATCGTAGAACTCGCTTGGCGCAATCCAAGTGAGTATCACACGGTGTTTGCATGAATTGGCTAAGGAGGCTGACCGGATAACTGAGATCGGGTCGTGTGATCGTGAGGTAGATGAGACTCCCGATGAGTTGCCGATATTGAGTCGGCTCACACGCTTTGGTGCCAGAGTGCGCATCTAGTTTGAGATTACGATCGAGCGGGGTTGCCACGGATTTGCACTCAGCCATCCCGAACTTGTATAACAAGTTGAGGATGTAGTGCCGTTGAGAGATCATGATTCCGGCCGGAGTCCGAATTACCTCGATGACGAGGAAGTAGTGGAGCTCCTTCATGTCCGTCATCTAGAACTTGTCGGAGAGGAGGGTTTTGACTTTATTGATGTCGACGAGATGCTCACCTCCAATGACTAGGTCATCCACATATAAAATGATGACGATCGGACTTGCGGAATCGCTTTGTATGTAGAGGGAGTTGTCCGATTTTGACATACGGAAGCCGATTTGATGAAAATATTGCGTTATCTTCGAATGCCAAGCACGCGGTGCTTGCTTGAGGCCGTAGAGTGGCTTCTTGAGTCGGCATACGACTTTTGGATGAGTGCTCGAGTTGAAGCCGGGTGGTTGGATCATGTACACCTCCTCTTCTAATTCGCGTTGTAGAAAGGCGTTCTTGATGTCCATTTGATGGAGGTGCCACCCTTTCGCCGCGGCAAGCGCAATTACGGTCCGCACTATTGTCATCTTTGCCACCGGGGCAAAGGTCTCTTCGTAGTCGACGCCATGCATTTGAGCGTATCCTTTCGCTACGAGTCGAGCTTTGTAGCGGTTTACGGAGCCATCGACGTTATACTTCACCTTGTAGATCCATCTGCATCCGATCGCCTTTTTGTGTGGTGAGGTGGGAACGAGATCCCACGTCTCGTTCTTCCGTAGTGCCTGCATCTCCTCATTCATTGCTTCGATCCATCGCGGGTCCTTTGCGGCTTCCGAAAAGGTTTCCGGCTCTCGTATTGTCGCTACCTTCATCATAAAGGCGTAATGGTACGCCATATAATCGTTGTAGCTGAATCGGCTTACGAGATTCTTTTCACGGGTGGAGCAACGGAGCTTTTCATTTGCTGAGATGAGGGCTTTCTTGGCTCCGATTGGTACTTCGAAACCGCCGAACTCACTGTCGAGTGAGTGAGTCGATTCATCATCGTCGAAGCGATCGTCTTCATATTCCGCCATTTTCGCCTTGCCTTTGTCCATCTTCGGGCTAGGCCGTGATGTGCTTTGATTGCTCAAAGGCTCTTGTGGTTCGCTCAGTCGGGTTGTGATCGGACTTTCTTCGAACATGCGCGTAAGGTGATCTTCATCCTCTACCTCTTGTTCGGTGGATTCCGGGTCGAGCGGGGTCTCTGGTGCGTACCAGGATGCAGACTCGTCAAAGACGACGTCTCGACTTACCCGAGATTTTCGAGTTGAGGGGTTGTAGCACTTGTACCCCTTTTGCTCCAGTAAGTATCCTACGAGGATACATTTCTCCAACTTTGGGTCGAGCTTTTGACGCTTCTCGTCGGGGATGTGCACGTATGCAATGGAGCCGAATATCCGAACATGTGATAGGTTCAGCTTCTTTCCGAAGAATATTTCGTGTTGGGAGACAGGTCCCTCCGGATGGGAAGGGAGAAGAACAGTGCCGATGAACAAACTCGGCCGAGGCCGATAGACCCGGTATGAACCGGATGAGGAGTACCCGGCTACGGAGAGCCGGATGGTGCAGACCCGGTATGAACCGGATGAGGAGTACCCGGCTACGGAGAGTCGGATGGTACAGACCCAGTGAGAACCGGATGAAGAGACATATTCGTAAATATGTTTCTGAGAGTCCATCGAGGCTATATTTGTAAATAGCCGAAAAGTCATATTAGTATAAATATGACTTAGGGCAAACTTATAACTGTTGTTGTTGTCATTTTTCTTGTTGGTGCAAGAAGAAGAAGAGAGAGCACGTAACAGTGTACAGAGAGAGAGAGAGAGAGAGAGAAAGAGGTCGCTGCCTCTGTTGTAACCGCCGCCTGTGGCGAAGATCGTGAGCACGAGGTCGTTGCCTCCGTGAACTCACTATTTGTACATTCCAACATAGTGATAGTCTGCAGCCTGTGGGCTGTTGTGGTTTTTCCCTTAGTTTCGGTTTTCCACGTAAACATCCTGTGCACCTTTTCTCTCCTTTGTGTCGTGTTTTTTTTTGTTTCCTGTTTTCTGTGTATGATTCTAAGCTTGGTTGTGGCCGAGTGTTGTGCAAAAGGAGCGTTGAGTTCCCGACATTTCGTGCGGAGTGACCTCGTGCACGCCGGATGTTGTGCACCGGTTCATTAGGTAGACGGCCGTATTTGCCACTTCGGCCCAATATGACTTGGGCATATGCTTCTCGTTCATCATGGCCCGTGCTACTTCGAGGATGTGCCGATTTTTGCGCTCGGCTACTCCGTTTTGTTGCGGAGTGTGTCGGCAAGTGAATTCTCGCCAAATTCCTTCCTTTTGGAGATACGTCGTGAAATCGTCCGAGAAGTACTCCTTGCCGCCATCCGATCGAAGGCATCGTACATGTCGGCCCGTGGCTTTCTCGACTTCATTCTTGAACTTTTGGAAGTCTCCGAACACTTCGCTCTTTTGTTGCATCAGGTAGATCCAAGTGTGCCTCGAAAAGTCGTCGATGAATAGCACGTAATATTGGCATCCGCCGAATGTCTCCGTTTGGGCCGGACCCCATACATCGGAATGAATTACATCGAGTACGCCTTTGCTCACATTCCGTTCCTTCGGGAATGGGTGTCGGTGTTGCTTGCCAAATTGGCACGCTTCGCATACTCCTTCAATCTCCTTCTCTTTGAATGTCGGGAGTCCGATGACGACTCCTTTCGACTTCATTGCTTTGAGTTTGTTGAGATTGATGTGGCCGATTCGCTTATGCCATAGCTCTATGTCGGAGTCGGCTTTTGTGCTTTTCGCGAACATGGCGGATTTTATCTCGTGCGAATTGAGAATGAACATCCGGCCCTCTCTTCTTCCGCGTGCGATGATTCGGCCTTCTTTTTCGATGAAGCACCCTTCTTAGTCGAATCGTACTTGCATCCCTTGCTCAACCATTTGGCCAACCGAGACCAAATTCTTTGTGATGGTGGGTACATGCAAGACATTTTTAATGTATGTTTGCTTACCTCTTTCGCTGAACGGGACATTGCCGATGTGCCGAATCGGGTGCGTAGTGTCATCTCCGGTTTCGACATAACCAGGTCACTCCGGCTCTTGAAGTTCGAGAAACCATTCTTTATGGGATGTCATATGGTTTGAGGCTCCAGAGTCTACAAACCATACGTCCTCCGGATTGAGGGCACTATTTGAGGTAAAGGCCGACATATAGTTTGCTCTATGTTTCATCATGAACATTCCGCCACGGTCGGAGATGCGTGTATACATTCCGCCACGTTCTTCATAGTCGGAGTTGTTCTCGTACATTCCGCTATACTCTTCGTAGTCGGAATTGTGTGCATAATTCATGAGTTGTCGGAGCCTTGTGGAAGCCGATTCACGCATCTTCTTTCTACACTCTTCTTCGTGGTGGCCGAGCTTTCCGCAATATCCGCATTCGGTTGCGTTTTGACGGCTCGGGCCGGAGTGGAAGCTCCCCCTTCTTGCGAAGGTTCCTCGTTGGCCTCCGTTTTTCGGCCGAAATTGGGAGTTGTCGTAGGTCGGACCTCGTCCGCCTTGTCCTTGGCCGAATCGGCCTCTCGCTCGTCCGCGTCCTCTTCCTCCATTAGAGTGCGTGTAGAGCATGTGGCCTTCCGACTCATTGCTCCTTGTACGCACGTGATTTTCTTCGACCAATAGCATTGATTGGAGCTCGAAGAAGGAGGGAGATTTCTCCCGTGCTAGAATGGCGGTTCGCATCGCGCCGAACCGTGGTGCGAGGCCGCCGAGGCATATTTGCACCATCTCATCATCATCTATACTTACGCTTATTGAGCCGAGCGAGTCGCAAAGCTCCTTGATCTTCAAGGTGTATGTCGTGATGGATACATCCCTTTGTTGAATGTTGTTCAACTCTTGGCGGAGTTGAAGCTTCTTCGCGATCGTGTTGGTGGCGAAAATCTTTCGTAGGTTTTCCCACACTTCCTTCGGCGTCTTGGCTTCTCGAATGTAACCAAGCATGTGGTCGTGAACTGTTGAGCAACAAGCTCAACCGGAGCCGGATCGGCTGAATAAGCCGAAGCCGGTAAGCGAGACGGATCGGGCGAAACAGATCGGTATTACGGTGAGCAACCGAACCGACAAGCAGTGGAGGCCGGGTGCAATCCGTAACCGGAAGTCCAATCGGAAGCCTAGTATAGGATAGACTACTAGGTAGCTATAGTCTCGTAGTAAGTGTCAGATGCTCGTGTGAGCATTGAAGTACATGGTACTTCTGTCAGTCCCAAGAGGACTTGTATAAATAGTGCTACTTAGCACAGTGTGTGTACAGAGTCTTGATATAATTTTTTGAAATTGTGTTCTGCTCTCTTTGTGTTATTCTCTGTTTTACGCTTCCGCAAACACTTACGTTTACATGAACACATGTTGCCAAACAATACATCACGCGGCTTGCGGCTTGCTCCCATGTTGCGTATCCGGGAGCCGCTTCGGCGGGTTGGTCTTCATGCGCTCCTTTGATGTAGCTCCAATAGCCTTGTCCGACAAGGTATTGGTGCATCTTGTACTCCCAAGATGCGAAGTTGTTTCGATCCAACTTCTCGGTAGGGAGAGCACTCCCCATTTGAGTATTCATTATGTCGATACTTCTTCTTCTTCTACTACTTCTTCTCTCTTTGAATGCGAGCTATGTGGCGAAGCTACGATAACGATGAGCCGGTTCTTGGTCGTTGGCGTGGAGCACAACACACGATCACGATGAGGCGAATGGGCTAGATCGAGCTACCAAATTGCTCTGATACCATGTAAAGAATCAAGAGATAGATTCTTGTGAAGCGGAATAGGTGTGAACTGTGTGTGTGTGAGAGATAGAGAGATAGAGAGAGAGAGAGAGAGAGTATACGCAAGGTTAAATATATTAGCAAAGGAGAAAGACTCAACATTTTACAAGGTGGGAGGAGGGTGCTTTATGTAGTCACCCTCTCTCTTCATTAACTACAAGACTCATGGAGCATGGGGAATGTGAAAGCTCATAAGTTATGTGTCATAGAATATGATTCTATGACTCATACTAAATGCTAGAATACAAAGTGGTGACATAATGGTGACCCTTGACTGTTGGAGTGTCTCTTCACTCTCAAGGTGAGTTCACACACTAGACCAAGTTGAGCTTGATTCTCAACAATCTCCATTCTCTGTGTTTACCTAACTATTGTCTGTTACTCGGCATAGCCGACTGTGTTGTTAACTCACAAACTTCCGCACGTATTCTTTTACACATATATATAAATATGAGAGAAAATATGCTTCTCCATTTCTCATGCTCTCTCTCTCTCTCTCTACTACTTTTGATTGTGAGAAGGTCATTGAAGATAATAAACAACCCAACTTGAGGATGAACATTCCAAGATGGTTGAGGATATGTTACAGATGACAAAGATACATCATGGTGCCACACTAGAATGCAAATGGGAAGCTCTTAAGAAAGTCATTCTCACATGCGCAAACGAATGTTTTTCGGCCAAGCACACATCTTGGAAATGCATCAAGAAATGTAGTTCAAAGAAAAAATGGTTTGATAAAGAATGTCATGAAGCTTGAAAATGCCTTATGATTTTGGTTGTAGTTAAGGATAAGGAAGATTAACAAAAGCATTTGCATGAGTACAAAAGGCTTATTCAAAGAAAGAGAAGAATATGGGAAGTTACTCAACAATTTCTCTAAACGCAAGAGAAAGCACATGCATGTGTTAAAATTTGGGAAAATCTAAAAGGGAAATGTGTTGAGAGTTATGGTGACTTAACTCTTCTCGACTTGTCTTTGCATTATAAGAATCTATATAAACTATCTCTTGCTAGAGAGATGATGTGTTATGGTTCTCTTCCACATATGTCTCCCTTCTTTACAATCGAAGATATATGCATAGGACTTAAGAAATTGGCCTCTTGAAAGGCAAACGATCTTCAATGTATAAAGGCTAAAATGCTCAAATGGATGGGAAAGGAAGCACATGTATGGATAAACGATATGCTTAATCATGCATTGCAAAATGGTATGCCATATGACTGGTCTACAAATTGGATCAAACCTTTACATAAAGGTGGAGATGTAAATAATGTAAACAACTATCGAACCATCATGGTTGGCTCGCCAATGGCAAAACTATCTGGATGTATTATGGAATCAAAGATAAGTGCATGAACTGAAAAAAATGGTAAGAGAGCTTATGGATAAGCTGGCATTTGAAAACACCATAACAACGACGACTATGGCGATGATGTCTTTAAAACCAAGGATGTTGATGACGGTAACTCTTGAAGCAACAACGATGATGATGGTGTCTCTAGAAGAAAAGATGGAGGCAATGAAGAAGACAAGCGATGCTTCCAGTTGGAGGGTGAACAAACTGTCATGGATAGATAATAACAGAAAATACTAGAAGAAAATCGAATGGATGAGTTGATGAATTGAAAGACTCTATAACTGGTGTTGTTCACCCTGATTGTAATCTAGGTGAACACACATATTTATACAAGTTTCGAGATTGAATATCTCTAGAATATACCTGAGAAATATCTCTAGATATACAGTTAAAGACTAGAATATTATGGAATGTACTATATGCTAGACTATACAATATTAAACCATTATATATATAAATACATGTGAGTCATATCAAAATGGTTGACGATGACATATTGTTGACATGAGGTTGTAGGTTTAATCCTCACCAACTATGTCGTGACAAATAGCACTATTAGTGTTAAGCAAGGATGCCCACTCTCACCAACTCTATTTGATCTATGCATTGATGAATTGGAAGAAATGGTTGCCAAGTTTGTAAAGGAAGAATGTGTTGAAGAAGTTGCAATTGGGAATGGTGTCATTATGCTTTTGCTATATGCAGATGATGAAGTGCTTTTTGCAAAAACTTTACGAGATGCGCAAAAGCTTGTGAAGGCATTGGAAAAAAATTGTATGCATACGAAATTAAGTGTTAATAGCTCTAAAACAAAGATTATGCTTGTGAAGATCCAAAAAAGAGATAAGTTATGCACTATGTACAATAATGAGCCACTTGAGTGTGTGGAAAGCTTCAAATATCTTGGCCTTGAAGTTCCTTCAAATCATAGATGGAATTATTGTGCTAAACGCCACTTAGAGGTGGGAAAGCGAGCATATTGTACATTTGAGAACACATGCAATCGTGGAGATATTAAGTGTTAGGTCCTCAAGAAATACCTTTTTGGCACTTTGGTGACACCGGTGGTTTTCTATGGGGTGGAAGTATGGGGTGTAGCATCCCTAAATCTATTCGTAAAGAGTTTGTCTCAGGAATAGTACTAAAACACAGAGAGAATTAGTACTAGAGAAGGGAAGTACTATTAGTACTAAGAGGACGGACTGCGTAAGACTCACAAGAGAGAGAGAGAGAGAGAGAGAGAGGATAACAAATGATATATTATGTGAAGAGTAAGTACAAAATAGCTATGAGGCTTAAGATTGGCATTGAACCAATTTGGTTCAAAATAATGCCTTGTGCCTCTTTTTATAGTGTTCTTAGGAATAGTCCTGAAGCTTCTAGAATGTTCTAGAGAAATTTGGAATATACAATAATTTTCTATAGTAAAACTTAAATGAAAATAATATGCTATGTATTATAATAGATAATGTAATGGTCAAGAGCTCGACCCATATAACATAAGGTTATGGGTTCGAGTCTTGTCATGTCATGAGTCTTGCCATATCATGACAATTTGAAAATGATAAAAAAACATTTTCTTTTAAAGTTTCTACAAGTTAAGAAACAAACGCCATATATCCTCCTCTTCCTTGAGACGAGATCATTTCCCATTAAGATTATGGCCATGGAAAGGCTTGTTGAATACATGCTTAAGGTTCAAAAAAGTTCCTCACATCGACTTCCTATAATCGCGCAGGAAACAAGCAAAAAGATCCAAAAGACGCATAAAGCAAAAATTTTGTGTTCCGATTGGATGCAAGATATGAAAAGTGGTTTGGTAGATGGGATGCAACACATTTGCTTCATGACGCATCATGGGATTCCTCTATAAATGAGGCCTTTTTGCAACACCAATGTATCATGACATGGGAAAAATGGAGGCTCATGCTTCACACATTATACTACACATGTTGCACCTAACGACAAAACCATATTCTTCGCAAAACGGAGAAACTTTACACATCAATACATGTTAGAGCCCATTTCATTGGCTTCCATTTGAACCATTGCTTCCATGCAACTTAACTCACATGCATTGCGAGAGACGGGGCGTTAGGTCACAAGCGATGAGAGTGGTCGACTATACACACTTTGCCCTAAGCAAGTTCGAGTGTTTGAGTATCACACTTTGATACAATGCTCTGCCTTTGATCATATTCGATTCCTCCTTGTAGATATTAATTATTATCAAATCAAGAGAAAGATTTTGGCTTTCATTGTGATTGTCATTGAGATCGAGATTTTGAAATTGAGGTTGTGAACTTAACACACATTTGCCCAAATGGTCCATAGATGGGAACTCTTCAGGAAAGAATGTTTGCTTGAATAGAGTCAACCATCTCCCTCTCTCTCTCATAATCAAAGACTCATTAGTACTCTGTCCTATGCATGAGTAGATTGAATGATATAGAGAGCCAAAAGCCAATTCCAATTCCCCATTGTTTTGAATGAGGAAGGAGATCAAACAGTTGCAAAATTATCCAATGGAATATATGAATGAGAGAGAGAAATGTATTCTCTTCTTTTTCCCTTGGGAATGCTTCACATTTTTGTATTTCATGTTGCTCCTCTACTTCATATTATGTTTCCATATGTATAATAATCAGAATGGACATGCTTGTCTTCGCTTTGTTTTATATCAGCATGGTCCTGTTAGACTTAATATCTATTCACGGACCAATATTTCTTAACCAACTCATGTTTTACCACATCATAATGCTTAAATATTTTATCATTATCAGGATAAAATTGTAGTGTATGATACATCTGCCATCCAGGTCACTTTGTGTATGTGGTTGGCTTCGAGCAATACTCAAGGTATGGTAGGAGTACTCTGATTTTGTAACTTAAGTTGACTCATTACGTTCATCCATCGTTCACAACTTCATATTTTTGCACTTTGTATATCTTAACTTCATCTTGTCATATTGCACTAAAGCTTTACAAAAGATTTTCATTCAAGTTAATTCCAAATTCTTTCACCAGTGATCTGCACAGGAGCAAGATCCGTCATGCATGTGGTGAAATTGATTTGCATCCTTGATCACAATTTTCTGTCGACATAATTTCGAAATGAGCTTTGTGAAATTGTGGCATTGAGAACACATCCTAACACTCTTGACAATAAAAAGACTTGCTCCCAGCCTGGTGCTCATAAACCCAAAAGCTATGGCTAATCTTTCAGTGTGGTGGCATACTCCATAATCCTGGCTCTCCTCATTCAAACCATGCTCTATCATATAACCAAAACCAGCATCTTGAATATGCATATATAATGCCTCTAACTGCAAATGGATGTCTTCTGAATAGATATGTGATTGATCCTCCAAACAGAACTCGTTAACCTTTCCATCCACTTCTATGTAACTCACATCTTGCGATTTCATTAGGCCCTTACATTTCATCCTGGAAAGTAATCTTTCAGCAGCAGCATCCCTACCAGCCGAAACATACATATTTGACAAAATAACATAAGGAGCAGAGATTTCTGGATACATTTCAAATACTTGATTAGCAGCACGTTCACCTCTCCATAAGTCATCTTGACTACTACAAGCACCAAGCAAAATCAACCATGATATAGGGCTTGGTTGAACTGGCATCTTACCGATAAGATCTTCCATATCGTCTAACCTTCCTAACCTCCCCATAAGATCAACAACACAACCATAATGTTCTCCATCAGGTTTTATCCCAAACACTTTGCTCATTGAATTTAGACAGCAGTGTGCATCATCGGCAAGACCAGCATGACTACATGCCAAAAGAATGACTTTAAACGTCACTTGGCTGGGCTCCACACCTTCATCCTTCATTTGACAAAGCATCGGCATTACTTTCTTTCCATGTCCATGTTGGGCAAAAGCCACAATCATGCTGCTCCATGAAATCACATTTCTATTACGCATTCTTTGAAAAACGATATATGCAAGTTCCAACTTCCCGCATTTGCTATACATGTTTATAATAGCATTGCCTACAGCTACATCTTTATCGTCATTTTGCTTCACAACTTGATCATGCATCCACTTCCCCTCAATTAGAGCTCCTTCACTTGCACATGCTGATAACATACTAACGAATGTAACTTTGTTGGGTTTCAGCTTATTCCTTAACATCAAGATGAAAAGTTCGAATGCATTTTTTCCAAGCCCATGTTGGGCATATACCGAAATCATTGCATTCCATGATACAAAATTCCGGTTAGGCATTTCATCAAACATTTTTCTGGCATCCTTTGGACTGCCACAAGTACCATACATATTCACTATGGCAGTGGCAACAATAATATCAGAATCATATCCACTATGTTTGATGCAAGCATGCATCTGTTTAGCTTTATCTAGAAGCCCTTTTTTTGAATATGCTTCAACAATGCTTACAAAAGTTATTGGGTTCGGTGAAACCCCTTCTCGTTGCATTTGATAGAAAAGCCTAAGAGCCTCTTCACTGTTGCCAAGTTGGGCATATCCAGAGATTATTGAAGTCCACAATACCACATTCAATTCGGACAACTCTTCGAAGATCTTTAAAGCATCAGAAATGCTGCCACATTTACCATACATATGAATTAGGGCTGCTTTAACCTTCACATCAGATTCAAATATACGTCCAAGGAGGCTAGTATGCACTTGTTTGGCGAATGATAAAGAAACTTGATCAGAACAAGCATTGAGAATGGCAAGGATTGTAGCTCTACCAGGAGTCATACCTTCTTGCATCATTTGATTCCAATAACCTATAGCAATTTTGCTGAAACCACGTTTTGAATAAGCCAGAATTATAGCCGACCATGCCACTACACTTCGTTCTGATACCATGTCGAACATCCTCCAAAGATCATCATTATCATTATCATCCTCATCATGGACGCATCCACACTTTCCATAGAAGTTCACAAGCGCGTTTTGAACGACCTCGATTGACTCCATTGTGAAACCAACAACACGAGCATGTAAGCATTTTCCATGTTCAAATGCCTCTTTCACAGCACATGCTGAGATTGTACTACTAAAGATATAGTCATCCACAACCATACCTTCTACACAGAATTGGTCGAAGAGCTCAAGAGAAAAATCCCATTTCCCATTGTGGGAATATATAGAAAGCATGAAATTCCATGAGAATTGATCATGACATTCCATAGAATAAAACCATGATCGAGCTTCGGTGACAGAACCACATCTTCCATACATCTGAAGTATGAGGTTTTGAAGAAAAACGTCCAACTTGAAGTCAGATCTGATGATGTGAGAATGAAGAAGATAGGCATGATGCAGAGAATCACATGATCGGAGCAGAGACGCCACATAAACAAGGTCATTACAGAAACTCGAAGATATCTTATCTGTTGTGATTTGATCTTGCAAATATGCACTGATTCTTCCCATCTTTGTGTCTTCTCTTTCTTGCGTCGCCTCTTCATTTTCTTCATTTTCTTCTTCTTCTCCTTGTTGTTGAACGGATTTGAATTGTCTGTGTAACATCTTCTTCTGCTGCTGCAGGTGAGAAGCTAAGATGGATGGGAAACAGGGTTTTGCATTCTTCGGAACAAAGGGAATAATTGACATTGCTGCTCCGAGCCATGATTCCAAGCCCATCTCTACTCGTCATGTTACAGAGGTTGCACAGGAACAGAAAAGCCATGTAGCCAAATTCTGCTGCCACCATTGCATTCTACTTATGTAAATAAAGATTTGGGTAAATTATTTACCATAATACCCCTTTCCTATTTTCACTATATTCCTGACATACCCTTGGGGCCCTGGCATACCTTTCCAAATCCTTTTGGTGTTTTTTTTGTCCATGAAAACAATTTGTTTCATCATGTAGCAACCAACTAGTGTGAGAGTGACACCAATGGATTTCTCTAGGAATCAATCATCCATTATACCCCTCTTCGATCACTCCTATTCTATTACTATATACGATTAAATCTCACTCTCTAAGATATCTCCCTTTTCAATGTTATCCACCATTGCTTCTTACATACATACATACATACATATATATATACTAATAAGTCTTATACATGTAACATCGCCTTATCGTTTCTAGCACCTAGTAGTTATCGATGGCTAGTGTGAGAATGAGTTGGTCAAGCATGTATAATAATATCCTGGGTTTTTTGAAAAATAGGTATTGTGACTGTGTTATCATTTTCATTGTCCAATTATTATGTCAGATGATCATTAGCAGTTTCTTGCCCTTCACTCTTTCTTTTGTTTTGTTTGCTAGTTTGTGAACCGGTGTGGGTGGACATTTTTGTTTTAGTAGTTTACTAAGCGTTTTAATACAAAGAATGGTGTATAAATAAACCCAACCATTGTGGTTGAGTGAGCGAGTGACTGTGCATTGGAGTAGCTGATCCCCATCAGTATGTATGCAATCTTGAGCTATGATATATAAAATGAAGTTGTGTTTGTGTGTCGGGGCGTGATGTTTTAGTTTCTTGTAGACGGGAAACGAAAAAACACCCTAGGGAGTTATGACGGGCGGGGCGACATGCTTGGGAACGGAAGCGCGAACGAGCTGCCAGGCGGCGGACGGGCGATCCTGGCAGAGCCGGAGGTGGCGTAGGAGCCATCGGCGGTGTGGGCGTGTGATGGAGGCTAGGAATGCGGGGGAGGCGCGAGGCATGCGCGGGAGGTGGGAGCACGGGTCGGGCGAGTAGCCCATCTTGCACGGGACGGGGCCCGGCGTGTCGGGCGGGAGGCGGCGCCAGGCCGGGAAGTCGAGGACAAGGGGTGGGACGTTGGCCCACGCGTGAGCCGCGTAGCCAAAAGTGGAGGAGGCGCTCGTGGCCAGCTGGGCGGTGCTGCTCAGGAGCCACATCTCTGCCAGTGCCAGCTCCGCCTGCGTCTGGCTGAAGTCCTGGCTCTGCAACGACGAGACAGTGTGAAACCGCACCACTTCGGCTTCGGCTTCGGCTTCGGCTTCGTCCGAGCCGCCGCCGGATCGGGCGTCGTAATCCTGCTTGAGGCGGAGGAAGTACTGACTTTGGAGGGACATGACCAGCACGGTGAGGTCCGGCCGGAAATCGCCGCTCTCGATCCTCCGCCCGTACGACCATCGCGCCGTCTCTTCTTCTTGTGGCGGCGGTGGCGGCGGAAGGTAGGAATGATTGGCCAGGCACGCCACCATACGCCCATACTCCGCCTCTTTGAAGGCGGCTCGATCTTCGCCGCCATGGAGCCTCACCTGCACACCCACTGTTCTCTTCGCTCCTCCCACATACGCCACATACTCACGCATCACCCTCCGCCATATCCTGTTGCTCGGCATCAGCGCTAAGCGCGTCATGAAACCGAACACTCCATCCTCTCCTCCTCCGCGAGTCCAGATTTGCCACTTCTCCCAGAACCCCCTGACCATGAAGAAATTGGGAATGGTGTACAAATCACTCTGCCACACCAGCACCTTGATTTGGCCGAGAGCTTCGTACACATCGTCAGCGAACACCTCCATGTCTTCCTCGCTCGGCTCATCCCATAACCTCACCTTCACCATCTCCTCCCCCCCCAACACCTCTTTGATGACACTACTGGCATTGGTGTTGGAGGATCCTCTCCAATCATATGCCCTCAGCCTCTCGCCCAAGCTTTGCGCCGCATCCATCTTCGACATGTAGCCAGCGGAAGAATATTCTTCGGGGATCAACCATGTTGAGCCAGATCCGTAGTATCGATCAAACGGCTCGCACAAGAGATCCCCGAGTTTCCTACGGTTGTCAATCAATATGGTCCGGCCGGTGGCCATCGCGAATGCGAGGGCCGATGCTAGCGCCACCAGCCGGTTCCCCAACCCCACGGGCTCCGCATCCGAGACCAACAAATACTTGCAGCTAGTAGTAGCACCCTTAGGCCCAGGTGATGGTCCCACTCCCATTTTGCTACCTCGAGCAGCTGCCTTCTCGGTGTGAACCGGAGAGAAAAGTTGGGCGGCACATCGGGAGTGGATCTTGGCGTAATGCCGCCAAGCATCCACAAGGGCGGGTGGGATGGAAATGTTTTGGTGAGGCGAGCGTATTAAGGATTCTTGGGTCCGGCTTAGGCAAGAATTAGGTCGACTTAGCAAGAAATGACTAGGTGATTCCTCATCATTATGGATGTGACCTATGGACAAATGAGTGGGTGATTCCCCCTCATCAAGAGGATGATCATCATCATGGACATCTTTGTCGACTACGTTGTAGGCAACAACCTTCGTATCGGGATCAATATATACCGATGGTTTGGGCACATCCAAGCTTACGACAACAACTTGATCACGATGAGCATGGGGGTGATTGTTAAAGATGAAGGTGAAGGCGATCGTGAGAGAGATGACGGCAGTTAATAGAATCATTAAGGAGAGTTTGATGAGGCCATTATAATGAACCATTGTAAAAAAATATCATTGATTAAACGTTATGGATGAGATTAGAGTAGATGGCAAAAAAAATTTAATGACCATTTGGTTTTCATGGATGTGAGGTCCCTTTATGTTTCCTTCTTTTATAAAAAGTCAATCCTTGTTTAGAAGCATATACAATTGGAATCATGGGTGAAGTTTGGGTAGTGCTCCTAACAAGGCTACTACGGAGGCATATGTTTGATCTGTTTTTGGTTGTGAAATTAATTTACTACGAGCATATAAAGTTGGGCTTCATGGTCCGTTTATGTGTGAAGTTTGGGTAGTGCTTGTAGGTATCGAGGCTACTACCGAGATTAGTTTACTACAAGCATATAAAATTGGGCTTCACGGTCCGTTTAGGTGTGAAATTTGGGTAGTGCTGGTAGGTATCGAGGCTACTACCAAGGCATATGGTCGTGAAATTAGTTGATGCTTTGACTTAGGTTGAACCAAAATGGTTCTAATAACACAATATGTCCTATTTATATACTAATTGCAAGCCTCATCATTATTTGATACAGAAACATTAAATAGAGAATGTCCGTGAATCCAAGGCTTGGACGGCCCTAAACTCGTCTCGGGAATTCTAGACAATCAAGGCCGTCCAATGTTTTATATCTTAAGAAAAAGGAAATGGAAAAAGAAAAGTACATAAAATGTTTTAAAAAAATGTGAAAATTATAATTAGCTTGCCCTAGTGGCAAGTTGTTGCACGATTAACACCATGTTTCGACCACTGTGGAATGTAAGGGTTGAAACTTGAACCCATGACCAAAGGTAACTACATTCATATAGCTATCTAATAAACCTCTCTATTAGATACTTTATCTAAAGTATCTTAATTCACTAGATGCCACTAGGGAATGTAGGAGTTGAACCCATGACCTCCTGGTCTCCATTGGGCAAACTTACCAACTAAGCTACATCCATCTAAGCATGCTCTCTCTTTGTTTTTTTAGCTGAAAACACACAATTATATTATTAATAAATGTGTGTACAAAACACTACTTACAATGGGTGATCTCTCTCTCTCTTTTTATCGTAATTACCTTACCTTAGTGGTAAGTTGCTAACACTACAAGCACTATGTTGTGGGTTTGAAACCCAACTTCCTCACCTCTCTATTATATACTTCTTATATATCTCTTAATTCACTAGATGCCACTGTGGAATGTAGGGCTTGAACCCATGACCACATGGTCTCCATTAGGCAACCTTACCAACTAAACCCTAAACCCTAAACCGAGGATACGCCAAGACGAGCAATGGTCCGCCATGGCGCTAATGGGTGGTTTCGCCATGGTAGAAAATAATCAAGTAACAGTACTGGTCAACGAAGCGGAATGGGCTACCGATTGGAGTGAGATAGGTATGTCATGACATGGCATACCTAGAACACCTCTCCGTCTCGTCGTTGCTGAAAATAGAAGATTTCTTTTGAGGACGAAAAGAGCCCGCTTCTCGTTCAAACCTTTCAAGAATTCATTGAAATTAATAAGATGGAATGGGCGTATAGGTTCTTTCCGAACATACGGATCTACAATTTTCGTATCTTCATGCGAAACCTTCTTCCCAGTCAATCCTATTAGAGATCTTAATGTTACATCGTTGCGTAGTGAGAATCTTAGCGACCAGTAAAGCATTTTCCATTCTTTTGGTTCCCAGAAAGACCTAATGGATGAATCATTTTGATAAAATCGATTCTGGGTTAAATAAGTTTCTTTCTAAAAAAATATTCTCTTTCAATTTTGTTGACGCATCTCCAAAACTGATTACTTTGTCTACATTGAAAAATTAAGTCCCCTCTTTAAGCGACCTCAAATTCCATCCTACAAATTTATTCACAAATGAGGAATGCTTTAATATATCGACTCAATTGATTTCTTTTGATCGATGAGGAATTGAATCCGAATAGAAATACAGATATCTATAGATATCTTATGTTTTTTTTTCCCATTTCTATTTCTGTTTCCTTCTAGCACCCGATCATTCTATTTTGTAGTGAGTTCGAAAGAAAAGCTCATCGTCATCGAGAATTGCGATTCCTCCAATCCGTTGTAGATATGAAAACGCTTGGATTAGAATTAGAGGAACACTTTTCAAAACCTATTAGTACATATGGCTGTAGCATTCGAGGTTGCGCGAATCGTGGATACACGACCGAAGGACTTGTTCCCGAATCGAAACACACCTTCACAAAATGTGGGTCTTTTTGGATTACCGTTTACTAGATGTCGATAAGAACGGATTTACCCTACCGAATCGCACCATCCCTATGATATGTAGAAGCTTTCCTCTCTCTTTCAGTGGTCGGAAAAACTTGTAACAAAATATCTGCTAGAATTGTGGAAGTCTTATCAATAGAATTGTCATTTCTCTGAGATCTGGGCATAATCAATTCCAAATTCTTTTTCTCTCACATTCCACTTATTGTTGTATTAATCGGGATTACTAATAAAAGAATGCTTTTGGCTTTTGGCGGTACGAGAAAGCAATAAGTATGTCGCACATCATTTATGTATTTGAATTTGCAACCAGACATTAAAAAGCAATGGAATCTCTCTCTCTCTCTCTCTCTCTCTCTCTCTCTTCATAAATAATGACTTTCATTACGAAAGAAAAAACACCACCATGACTAACTTACTACAAAGTATAGAACCCTTGTATCCAGGGATATAAAGACTATTATAAACTCCCAAATACCTCAAGAATTCAAAAATAATTTGCAAATGAGGCATCGGTTCATTGTTCTCCATATGTGCAAAAACGCAATTAAAGGAAGATAGGGTTACGCTAGTTAGAGACATCCACACTAAATTGATACACCTCCAAACCATTATTGCCTTCGGGCATGAAAGAAAACGATGCCTACTATGTTTCAATTCCAACAAACAAAAGAAACACGATCCTTTAGTAATGTTTTTTTTTTAAGGCATTCCAATGGTAAAGTTCCAACCATAACTCTCCAAATAAATACTCATAGCATCAATCGAGAACACCAACTTGCCTTGAGCATATGAAACCACCAAGTAATGGGCTTACAAAAACCCCATGTCTTTATAACCCTTTCTTCCAACCACTTATGTTTGTCAATCAACTTGTGATAAGCAACATTTGTTGAGATCATAGTCAATCTCTTATTTCCAACAAACCTCCAATCAAGCTCTTGAGATCCCCCATCTATATGTGGAATTGGCTCATACAAAGATAATATTTCTTGCAACTTGTCCCAAATAAAGGGAATATTAAATGTTAATCTTGTTGTTCGAAAGGCCATTAATCTTCTTTGTGACACCAACATAGCATCCTTGACTGTTACCAAACCCAATCTAGCCATCCGATTAAATTGAAGGTTAAGAATTTGTTTACCTTCCCACCTCAACAACCTTGATGTCGTCAAAACCTCCATTTGTAATGAATTGGCACATCCCCTTTCTTGTGGAAGATGTCATTCCACAAAATCCAACATACTTTGCCAACATGTCAACAAATGATTAACTATCAACGACCCTGCACATTTGACATCCCTTTCACAAGTAAGTACATTCCACCAATTAACATCAACCTTCATGTTTCCAAGCTTAATCCAACTATTATCTATAAAGTACGTCATCATTTCTATCCAAGGTTGTACACCTTCAAACGTAAATCGAATGAAAGTAAATTGGCGAGCCACCATAGCTTATATAGATTCAATATTGATGCTCCACCAAGACACTTTGAAGTACAAACATGATCCCATGCCAACCACAACAAGACACTTTTCCTTTTCCTTTTCCATAACAACATTCACATTTAGTGTGACACCATTTCAAGAGCTTTCTTCGACCATGGTAGCAAAGGAAGATAATAAGACACCATAGAGACCATAATCGATTGGACCACCTTAAGTCGTACATAAAAAGGGATTTGAGACCTCCAATACATAAATTTATCCTTCAACCTTTTGGATACCCACTCAATAAGTTTCACATGAGGCACTTCCACCCCAATTGAGTATCCAAGGTGACGACAAATCATACCAAGATGTACTATCCTTCCTGACCACCCCAACCCTAACACATCTTGTTCTGTATATGAAATGAGGATAGATTTACGCATATCAATTCTCAACCCTGAAGCATTTGAAAACAATTCCCACACATCCCTTGTCTTACTAATATTTTCTCAATTAGGTGCCCAAAACATAATATGGTCATCTGCGAGAGCTTGAACAATACATGGCTTCCTTGATGGCAACCTTAGTCCAAGCAATTCTTCCTCCGTAGCCATATTGTGTAACTTAACAAGAATAGGATGTGTCACAATAATGAATAGTAAAGGACCGACTGGGCATCCTAGTCTAACATATCTCCGAATATAAATCGGTTGTGTTACTCCATTAAACATGACATGTGAAACCAAACCCTCCCTTAATGTGTATATCAATTTAGACATACAATCACCAAAACCCATATGAGACATTGATTGCTTCATAAATGACCAATCTACATTATCATAGGCTTCCGCGATATCCAATAGTAGCAACACTAATTCTTGTTTAGACTCCTTTGCATAGTCAAATGTCATTTGAACATTTAAAATATTATGTAAAATGTCTCTTTTTGCCAAGAACCAATTTTGAGCCTTATAAATAATAGGAGGTAAAACATTATCATAGGCCTCCGCGATATCCAATAGTAGCAACACTAATTCTTGCTTAGACTCCTTTGCATAGTCAAATGTCATTTGAACATTTAAAATATTATGTAAAATGTCTCTTTTTGCCAAGAACCCATTTTGAGCCTTCTGAATAATAGGAGGTAAAACCTTATGCAATCTATTGACCATCACTTTTTCAAAAATCTTGTACATTTCCCCCATCAATGAAATAGGCCTCCAATGTGCTAAGGAAGATGGAGAAGGCACCTTTGGTAAAAGATTTATAAAACCAATCTTCCAAGAATGAAGTATTTCCCCTGATGTCCACACCTTCTAAAATAAGACCATCCCACCCAGGGCTCTTATCATTAGCATAGTTCTAGCCATACTTCCCATTCGTGCCATACTCATACGTCAATATTCGTATCATACTCATACATGAAAAGGCTCCAAGTATGATTGAAATCCATACGCGATACATAGATATATACATACAATGTACATTGTGTGTGTGTGTGTGTGTGTGTGTGTGTGTGTGTGTGAGAGAGAGAGAGAGAGAGAGAGAGAGAGAGAGAGAGAGAGAGAGAGAGAGAGTTCTTCTTCTTCTATTGTTACTATTGCTGCATTTTGTGTGACCGAATTGTTATTGGCCATGGCAAAAGCTCCTCCTCCACGCCCCCCCAGCCCCAGACTCAACCTCTTCGAATCCATCTAAGCCAACCACCGCGTGAGCGAACCCTAGTGATCGTCTCTTGCCATGCTGAGCGAGATCGTGTCAGGGATGTTTTTAGAGCTGCCATATCCCAACCAATTCCTCCCATGACCATTGCCCTCCCCACTATGCAAGATGCTATGAAACCTTAGAAATAAACTATTCTTCACCAAGATGGGAATCACCTTTTGGAAAATGGTCTTCGAACCCTGTTTCGCACTCCTCAGAATTCTGTTTTAGTCTTTCTCATTGCTCATACTTCAGTTCACGACGAATATCAGAAAGAAAATCCAAACGAATGTCGCGTATCATACGCGAACGTATGTAGACATTCACATACGTCCACCAAATTGGACGTACGCGAATATTAGGAACTATGATCATTAGTAAGATGTGACATGACATGTTCAACCTCATCCTCTGAAATATTAGCATCTAATGATTGTGCCACATAATGTGATACATGATTTTTTCACTGCATTAAAAAATACATATGTATGTATCTTTTTTAACATTATCATAAATACATACTTGTACATCCAACAATTGTATATAATATTCAATGCATTTCTTCACAATTTCTTGAGGATTGGAACACATGATGCCATTTTCCTCTAACATTGCCACCATAGATTGACATATTCGCATTCGTGGGGTTTCCCATTCGAATGCATACGAATACGTATACGAATGCATGGTCAAGTATTCGTTTGTCCAAAAAAAAAAGAGGGTTTAAGAACTCCCCTTTTAGTTTACTAGGATAAAAAAAAGGAACTTCACAATACAATAAAAAGGGACATTTTAAAAGAGGAACTATAAAAAGGAACATTAAGAGGGACTTGACACTAATAAATTTTTATAATAAATATAAAAGTATTCGTTTTATTTTTAATAAATAAATAAAATACAATAAAGGTTCATTAATTCCTCACTTTTTATTTTGATATTAAAAATTGGACTTCACACTAATCATATTTCTATAATAAATATACAAATATTCGTTATTTAAAACAAATTAATTAATTAAAATAAAGGTTCATAAACTTCCCTATTTTTTATTTGACACTATAAAAGAGAGTTAATAATAATCATATGTATATAATCTATTAATGAATGATTGTTCTTTTTTTAGTGAAATTAAATTTATTTAAATAAAAAAATGAATTAATTAATATTTTATATATTTTTGTAAAACGAATGGTTTTATAATATTCTTGGGCCATTTTGTTACAACCGTTACAATTACATAAAAGAAAATAGTAGAATATTTAAATAAATCTTGGAAGCACAAACGTTTCATCTCATGAACGTTTGGGCTCCCAATAAGTTTCTATTTAAAGAAGTAGTTGTGATTTTGAAAAGGGGGGGGGGGGTTCCCAATGGGGAAGGACCAAGTCATTAGTTAGTAATTCGCACTTACCTTTTTTATTTCTATTGAATACAAAGAGTGTTCTCTCTCATTTTGTGCCATTGGTTTAATACTTGGTATCAGAGCAAGATAAGGATTGGCAAGCCATTCCAGCAAGAAGAGATTGAAGAAGTGGCACACGACACCACGAGAGGAGTCAAGGTAACCACAAAGATAGTAGACTATTTTTTTTTTTTCTCTCTCTTTTATCTAACCAATGGCGGGAAGAAGGCGAAGAAGAGGGATCAACTTGGGAGAGCTAGGGAACGAAGGAGACACTCCATTAGGGGAGATAGCCCTAGATCGAGGAGACCAAGAGGCCACCGAATTAGAGAATGGAAGGTTCAATATGGAAGATCAAAGATGGGAGAGAGAAGAAGAGGAATCGGGGCCGCAAGGGAGAAGGCCCACGGAAGGAGCACCAGGGCGTTTGGAGGAGATGGTGCAGAGGCTGGAAGTCGGGAATGCCGAGAACCGCCGCCACAACTTGGGATCATTTAAACCTATCAAACCAAAAATGTACATGGGGGAGAGGAACTCGGTGGTACTTACAAGTTGGATAAGAGAAACCGAACTATTCCTCGTCCAAAGTCAAGTAGAACCCGACTTGTGGGTGATGGTCTCCGCGTGTTTTTTGGATGGACCAGCACAAAATTGGTACATGTCGGGGGAAAGCGTGTTTGAGTTCATGCCTTGGACAGAGTTTAAGCGGGAATTGCGTCATTATTTCATACCACAAAATGAACATCTCCGCATCATGGATGAATGGAGGATGTTGAGACAAGGGGAAGGGCAACTCACCATGTACATTGAGAGGTATCGCCAAGTGACATTGCAGCTACCGCATCTTCATCAAATAACCAAACTCCACGGGTTCCTAGTTGGATTGAAGCCTCGGATCAGGATAGAGGTAGAAAAGATGAACCCTCAAACTTGTGAGGAAGCCATGAGGGTGGCAGAGATGATAGGAGACATAGAAGGGAGCTCCCGACCTTTCCACAACAATCTAGGAAGTACATCCAACAATCGTGGGTGGACGACTACCACTAGTTCGATAGGAAGAGGAACAACACGAGGGGATCCAATTAGATCGAGCTGGACAAATAGCGGGGGAGGAGGAGGACAGCCGGGGAGTCCCATTTCTACTTCAACACAACGAACCCCACTAATTAGAAGAGGCTGTTTTGAGTGTGGAGGCCCTCACTTGGCATGCAATTGTCCAAAAAAGAAGCAACTCACGGTGCGGGCAGCCACCTCACAACTCGAGTTAACAGAGCTCGAGGAAGGTTCCGAGCAAGACATACAAGCAATAGCAGCGCAATATGAGGAAGAAGATGAAGAAGTCGATGTACGTGCAGGAGCCGCCACCGCCTGGCCTACCTGTCTCACAGTCAAACTCAATAACACAAGTAATCTCTTTCTCAACGTAAAAATTAATGGGCATAGTTGTGAGGCAATGGTAGACAACGGTGCAACACACAACTTCATAACACCTGAATGCGCGAAGAAGTGGGGATTAAAATTGCAACCTTTAACCAACCTCTCTGTGAGTTTTGTACAGGGATACACTAATAAGTGTTCATTAGCAGCCAATGTCTTGATTGAAGCGGGAGAATGGAAGGGGCGAACACCTTTTCTAGCGGTTGACATGGATGGGTGCGAGGTGATCTTAGGGCTAGAATGGGTGGATAAGTACGTCATCAACCAATTCGGGAAAAAGGTAGATAAGGTGTTACTAGATAATGAAGATGGGAAGGGAGGCATCATTGTAAACATGCATAGGAGAAATGCAAAGGCAAAGGCGACAACCGTGACCGCAAAACTTTGCACGGGAAAGGTGGCAAATCGAGTCTTAAAGAAGGGTGGCCAACTCTTTCTTTGCACGGCCCTGCAAGCATCAACAACAGTGAGGAAGGAAGAACTAAGGGCAGAAAATATGAAGGAAATATTAGAGCAATACAAGGATGTCTTAACAGCGGAGCTACCCAAAACTCTTCCGCCACAAAGGTTAATCGATCATAAAATCCCAACCATTCCCGGAAGCATACCACCTGTAAAAGCTCCTTACCGAATGAATGCTACTCAATTAGCAGAGCTAAAACAACAATTACAAGAATTAGAAGCATGTGGGTTCATCAGACCAAGCCAATCACCTTACGGTGCGCCCGTCATTTTTGTGGCAAAGAAGGATGGGACATTGCGCATGTGCATGGATTACAGGTCTCTCAACAAAATCACCATAAAAAATAAATACCCATTACCTTTGATTTCCGACCTCTTGGATCAACTACAAGGAGCCCGTTATTTCTCTCGCATAGATCTCAGATCAGGGTATCATCAAATCCGCGTAGCTACGGAGGATATTGAGAAGACAACATTTAGGACGAGATATGGCAGTTTTGAATGGCTGGTGATGAGTTTCGGTTTGACAGGAGCACCCGGAACATTCTGTAGGCTCGGAAATGAAATTTTTAGGGATTATTTGGATAAATTTTTGATAATTTACATTGATGATTTGTTAATTTTCAGTAAGACTTTTGAGGAACATAAACAACATGTCACCAATGTGCTGCAACGATTACGGGAGCATCAGTTATACGCAAAACCTGAGAAGTGTGAGTTCGCTATGGAGGAGCTTGAATTCTTAGGATTTCGAATAGGAAGAGAAGGGCTCAAGATGGATCCGGCCAAGGTAAAAGCAGTTCAAGATTGGCCACGACCCACCAAAGTCCTCGAAGTGCAGCAATTCATAGGCTTCGTCCAGTATGTGAGAAGATTTATTAAAAACTTCAGTCAAATCGCAACCCCACTGACGAATCTCATCAAAGGCTCACAAACATTCTGTTGGTCTGAACGTGAACAACATGCCTTCGATCAATTGAAGGCAGTGTGTGTGCAACCGGTTCTTCAACTCCCGGACTTTTCAAAACCATTTGAAATTCACACTGATGCTTCTGATTTTGCTTATGGGGCTGTGCTTATGCAGGATGGTCATCCGATTGCCTATGAGTCAAAAAAGTTTTCAGCGATAGAAAGTCGGTGGCCCACACACGAGAAGGAAATGTTGGCAATAGTTTATGCACTTCGGAAGTGGTGGCACTACGTACAAGATAAATTTACACGAGTAGTGACCGACAACATCTCCTTGCAATATTTTCTGACACAACCACGACTTTCAGCAAAACAAATGAGATGGCAAGATATGTTAGCAGAATTTGATTTGGAGATTGTACATAAAAAAGGCAAGTTGCATACATTACCTGATGCATTAAGTCGATTGCCACGCATCCTCCATATTTCTGTCATCTCGGCTCAAGGATGGATAGATGAAGTACGACAAGCACAAACAGAGGATGCAGAGATGCGCGAATTAGTAACCAAAGTCATGAATGGGAGCATAACTCATGGAATGTACAAGTTGCAGGACGGCTTATTGTGGAGTGATGATAAAATAGTAATCCCGAATAATATATCACTAAAGGCAAAGATACTAAGGGAATTACATGATTACCACATGGCCGGGCATGGGGGACAAAAGCGCACATTAAAAGCTGTTAAAAAGTTCTTCGTGTGGCCAAGAATGGAACATGAGATCATTGACTATATACGTTCATGCCAGGTATGTCAAGCCGTGAAAGCTAGGCGAGGAAAAGCGCTCGGACTACTGCAACAGATGCCGGTACCATCCCGTCCATGGGATGTAATAAGCATGGATTTTATAATTGATTTACCCTCATCCAAGGGGTTTTGCATCCTTATGGTCATTGTGGATTTTTTTTCTAAACAAGCTCACTTCGTGCCGGCAAAGCCACCTCTAACAGCGCAACATGTAGCACACTTGTTTTTTAAACATGTTTTTAAGTATCACGGGCTGCCAGAAATCATAGTATCAGATAGGAATCCAAGGTTCACTAGTGGATTTTGGCAAGAATTGTTTCGGATTCTAGGCACACAGCTCCGTATGTCATCATCCGCACATCCGCAAACAGACGGGCAAACTGAGCGACTCAATCAAGGCATCGAGGACTACATTCGATGTTATGTCAAAGCGGATCAGACGGACTGGGTGGAACACATCGACATGCTCGAATTTTGTTACAATGCTGCAATCCATTCATCAACGGGATTCTCTCCATTCGAGCTCGCCACAGGTAAAGAAGTCCTCACACCGATTGCTTTATTGCATACAAATAAGAAGACACAAGTAGAGGAATTGGATGTGTCTCGTTTTTTGGAGGAGTGGAAGGACCGGATGCAAGCAGCACAAGAGCATCTCATAAAAACAAAGTCACAGATGATCAATCGTGTCAATAAGAAACGGGAACACGTGGAGTTTTACCCAGGGGATTTAGTACTTGTCAATTCGGCTAGTTGGCCGTTACTTCAGGGCCTCACGCCCAAGTTTAACCATAGGTTCTATGGACCATACAAGGTGGTCAAACAACTCAATAATGTATCCTACAAATTACAACTTCCGGAGGCTTCCAAGATACATGATGTTTTTCATGTTAGCCTGCTAAAACGTTTCCACCTAGATGAAACATGGGGGCGCGAGGCAACTATTAGATGTGAACCTGAAGCACTTTTGAAGACACAGGTTCGTAGAGGGAGAAGACGCTACTTCATCAAGTGGCGAGGGAAACCATTATCCGAAGCATCGTGGGTAACTGAAGAAGCGTTGCTACAAGCAGGGTTTGAATGGCTACTTGAGCCTCTACAACAACCAGAGCCCTGACCTAGGAACCTTTATGCAATAGTTTCGAGGTCGAAACTCTCTCGACTAGCGGGAGAGTGTTACAACCGTTACAATTACATAAAAGAAAATAGTAGAATATTTAAATAAATCTTGGAAGCACAAACGTTTCATCTCATGAACGTTTGGGCTCCCAATAAGTTTCTATTTAAAGAAGTAGTTGTGATTTTGAAAAGGGGGGGGGGTTCCCAATGGGGAAGGACCAAGTCATTAGTTAGTAATTCGCACTTACCTTTTTTATTTCTATTGAATACAAAGAGTGTTCTCTCTCATTTTGTGCCATTGGTTTAATAATTTCGTATTCTCAAATATTGAGAATATCACGCATGGAGAATATGGAGAATATCACGCATGTGTCAATCTATGTTGTGCATGTGATTCATGAAGGTCATGAAAAAAGTTATGTGATTGACAATTAACATCCTCCACTTGTTGTCTTAGATGATGTAGTCTAGCATGCTGATAATTTTTCGTCGTATGATCATGCATCGCAAAAATTAATACATCTTGATATCCCATCAACGTTACATCCATTGCCCAATAAGTTAACAATGAGTTGCATTTATCAAGCAAATTAATTAGGAGACTTAATTTCTTTCTCCATCTAAAATCATGGTGAATTCCATAATACCTAGTATTAATTTCTTCTTCAATGGTTAAGTAATTCTGTTGTCATTATCGATCCTTCCTTATTATGGTTCCTATTTTTTTGGTGCTACAACCAACTCATGTTGCTTATTAATGCTACCCCATGCTCAGATGGAGTAACCATCACGTCCAAAAATGTACATTAAAACCCATAATCACACACGAGGATCAATTGCAAGGCACGTCTACTTATCGATAGGTTGATAGGATAATCAATCCCATGGCATTGGGTTTACATGCGGGCTTTTCTAGTGAAATGTCACATTCTTGATTGTATTAACAACTTGGCAATGCCCAAACATTTCTCCCCTAATGCGTTGGCCGACCAAGCATACCACATCAATAATGTCTTCAGGGGAGGGGGGGGGGGGGGGGGTGATCAGCCCGATACCTCTCAAAGTTTGTAACGCTGTGTGGAAAACATGGGAGAAACAAATCCCTTTGGAAGTAGAGGGGTATGGTTTTAGGAAATATCCAAAACCTTAGAGGCAGGGGTATTCGTTGGAAATTAGGGAAATCTGCATTTGTTGCCTCTTCTTCTTCGCCTTCTTCAACACAGTCTAAAACCCTCTGTCGCCATAGCTCGTCACGGCTTCAACGAGCTCCTTCTCTGCCCTTTCTTTATCACAGGTACATCTACATACGCACCCATCCCTTTCTTATTGATTTCATTCTAAGCTTTGCAAAGGCTTCGTTTAGCAATTATTATTTTTAAGCCAGAGGGAGATGTATGCACTTTCTTTTCTGCATTTTGCATTGTTCGGCCTTCGCCAAAGTAGAAATCAAATAAAGGTTAACTTTTTCCAGATAATCTAGAGTAATTAAAAAACTTTTAAGGGTCCGTATTAAAGAATCTGAAACACCATGCTTGAATGCAAAGTTTCATGCACAACCCTATTCCTGCAAGATGATTTTCATATGTTGCGTCTCTTGTAGGTGCATTCATTTCATCAAATATAATAAGTTTTCGTATGTCCTTGCCGTGGTGATGCCATCCTCTAGGTAGGAAAATAGATCATTCAAATTGTTAACTGGCGGAACAATGTAACAAGGTGTGAAACAAGTCAAAGGGAGCCAAACACTAACAGCCGAACAAAGGAAGCTGAGAGTGAGTGTTGTACCGATAGTGATTGGTACTTGTATCTGTGGATGATTGTACTATAATAGAATATACTTTCTTGTGGGCAACTGGAGTGTTCTTTCTTTTAAGTCTGGTATAAAAGTACTGTCTGTGTAGGAATCGTATCCAGCCAGATAATTTTTTGTATTTGTCGATCATAGCAAATCCGAGTGGGTAGACCTGAATAACCGTTCGTACGTGTCACGAGTGCAGTGAAGTCAATATACTGTGTATCAATTTGAATAACAGGTGCAGCCGGGTGCCGTAACCCCAACTCCACTTCGCACCACAATACCTTGATCTGATTACTCAGGAGGATTAATCGACGGTGTTCCCCCAGGAAGGAGTAGCACAAATCAAAGCAAGCGTAAAAGTAATAGTTTTGATCATGGATGAATGGATATAACGACTGGAGTGTTCTTTCTTTTAAGTCTGGTATAGAAGTACTGTCTGTGTAGGAATCATATCTAGCCGGATACTTTTCTGTATCTGTCAATCAAAGCAAATCCAAGTGGGTAGACCTGAATAACGGTTCACGAGTACAGTGAAGTCAGTATACCGCATATCAATTCGAATAACAGGTGCGGCCAGGTGCCGTAACCCCAACTCCCCTTCGCACCACAATACCTTGATCCGATTACTCAGAAGGAGTAGCACAAATCAAAGCAAGCGTAAAAGTAATAGTTTTGATCATGGATGAATGGATATAGCAACTGGAGTGTTCTTTCTTTTAAGTCTGGTATAGAAGTACTGTCTGTGTAGGAATCGTATCTAGACGAATACTTTTCTGTATCTGTCGATCATAGCAAATCCGAGTGGGTAGACCTGAATAACAGTCCATACGTATTAAGAAGATATGGAGGTATATAATGTATGGTTAAGGAGGGATCAGAGAACTTGGGTATTATCAAATATGACCAACATGAATATCACGTATGAAGAAAGATAACGATACTACATGCACACCTATTTTTATGACAGGCCACAATATGCTATATCCCTTCATCCATGATCAAAACTATTACTTTTACGCTTGCTTTGATTTCTGCAACTCCTTCCTGGAGGAACACTGCCGATTACTCCGAAGCATATTGTGGTACGAAGGGGAGTAGGGGTTACGGCACCCGGCCGCACCTGTTATTTGAATAGATACGCGGTATACTGACTTCACTGCACTCGTGATTGCCTTGGATTTGTAGCGCATTTCAAAGAATGTGCCGCCCTTCTCCAATCCATGAGTCGGTGGCTTATTATGCTCTCTTTGTTCAACAAGAAATACTTCCCACTCCATTACTACTGTTATCTATAACAGCTTCCACATTCCACAGATATTCATTAATTTACAATTCCAAAAACATGCATGCAAGATGGTGCCCTGACTTGTTGAGAGACTTTGCTTCCCCCTCCATAGGCTCCATATGACATGTTCCTACATATTGAATGAGCTTGTTGCCTTTTGATGTGTCTTTCCTTCACAGGATAGCTCTAGCTTTTTTTCTTACCCCCACATGCTTTGTGTTCTGCTGCATATAAGTGTATGATGTCTTCACACTACCCGAGATAGATGAAGCTATTATCAAGAACAATCTTTTGCTTTCCTTCATCAATCATAGTCCAATACAATAGGTCTTTATCATTATCATATAACCTTTTGCCTATTCTATTCCGAGGATATGAAAATAAATTTAAGAAAGATCAAATCAATATTTGAGAATAAAAGCATACTTTTTTAAACTGACAGAAGATGAGACACCCTTTATTATGATTTAGACAACAAATGAATGACACCAAAGCCCTAAAGTAGGTTGCGATAAAATGAGATTTTTGGTTAAATGCAGAGTCTTAAGGAAGACTTAAAAGGCTTCAGGATTTGGGGGACTTTGTCGAGGAGGAAGGAACTATGGCAAGTATTCATAAAAGATACTATTCATCAGGCATTCGTCCAATTCTTCGTGCTCTGGTGAACATAAAGAACATCGAGGATGCGAATGTGGGCAACAAGCTTTTCAAGGTCATAGCTCCCAAAGCAAAGGCTGTGGAGGAGCTGCCATCATCCTCTAAAGAGGAACCACCAGGTGTCCAGAACCTTCCTATGGTTGTGAAAGCAGAGATGGAGCGCAGAATACCTAAGCCTTCGAAGAAGAAGGAACCTCTCCCTCCTGTCGGATCTTGGAAAGCAAGGACAGCTTGGGCCTGCATGAAAGATTGCGGAGCTTGTTGTCATTTAGAAAAGGGTCCTCAGTATCCTCCTGTTGAGGAAGTCCTGAAAGATCCAAAGGAAGCTGCGGTGTGTATTTTTCCATGTAGAATCATCCTCATGATCTTTATTTTAAGTGATTCTCATCACTAAAGGGAGTCTGCAATGTTGTGTGTACACTAGCTAAGGTTAATTTATCTCTTGTTCTCTTTTCTTTTCTCTTGACATTCTGATTGCCATTTGTGGCAACTGAGGTTGGGATATAAGTTGAACTACCCAACCGATGGGTTACAGAGACATTTCAATCGATGGTAGAAAGATAACCAGAATTTCAGCTCAGGAAGTTAAATGACCTTACAGAGACATTTCAATCAATGGTAGAAAGATAACCAGAATCTCAGCTCAGGAAGTTAATGACCTTGTTTCTTACAGAGCAAGGCATTTTAATCAATAGGTGAAAAGATAAACAGAATTTTATGAAAATGATGCCATGAGTTCTTGGGTTCCCACTTAATACACTACAAAACATCCTCTTTATCAACAGTATTGCTCTGAATTACATCTAGCTATGGGTTGTGTGACAGAATTTTCAAATCTTCTGTAGTTAAAGTTCTGGACCTTGATTACACATGAAACCTTGCTGTAGAGAAATTGTTGTCCAAAATAGCTCTCTTCGTAAAGAAACTCATTTTTTGAGGTACAGTTACCTACCGCGCATCTGTAGTGTGGATTGTTTTTGACCAATCTAGATAAATACTAGTTTTGCACCTTTAATCATACAATATACATTCATGGGCGTTGCATATAAAGATTAAACAGGGGCCTTTAACAAAGAATGTGATGTAAAATGAGCTACAAATAAAGATTAAACAGGGCATTTGACAAGAAGTGTGTTTATGTCTTATGTCTTTCTATTATCTTTTCCAACAGTTGTATAAGAGCATGATAGGAAAGGATGGGTGGTGCAAGAATTTTGATAAAAGCTCTCGTCAGTGCGGAATATACAATGGTAAGTAAGAATAATTAAGAAGTTCATAAAAACCATATGATAGAGATAGATGGCCTTCGTTCTCTAGAGGTGTATGCCAACAATCTGTGTGCCATAGTGCACGAATCTTGTTAATGGTCTAAATCTTTCATGCAAAGATGTGGAGGCACATGTAGAAAGATCTATATCAGGATAAACAAAAAAATTGAAATATAAATGCAATTCTTAGTAAAGGAGCTATAATTTCTGTTACACTGAATGTTTGGTGACCAAATTGAAGAGTGTGGAAGGTAAAGATTTTCACTTGGAGCTTGTTCATTCACATTCATAAGTTTTCCTAATTTTCTTTTGTTAGTTGGATTACATTGATTTTGCCCCCACTTTTCAGCTGTTAAAAGTTAGTTTTGTGGATATTTAGCAGCAAATCTGAATATATTCTGATTGCAGACCGGCCACGCTTTTGTCGTGTTGAGCCTGAGGTTTTGGAGGATTTGTTTGGTATACCTGAGCATAAAGTAGACAAAGAAGCTTGCAGGTTCCAGTTTTTTTTCATTCTTTAACTTTCTTTAGTATATGTTTTCATTTTTGAGCTGTAATTCTAAATGAATAAATGCAGCTTGTGTCGAGATTCAATATCAGAGGTATATGGCTGTAAGTCCAAGGAAATGAAGAACTTTGAACGTTTGATTGGGAGCTTGAAAAAAGGTGCCCATCATACATAGGTATCATAGTTTATATATTTGTTTTTCACGCTCTTAGAATTGAAGAGCAGAGGTGTTGAGTTCATTCCAATGTAAGAAAAAGGCATATATACACGTATAAGCATGTGACAAGGAATGCAAAACCACTAACAACTTCATCGACACAAAAGCTTTAAATAGAGCTGTAAAAATGGTGTACTTCAATTTTCTCAGCCATTAATGCCAAGCACACTTGCTGAACTATTCTTCAGAGTATACAGATTTGCATTCATGTTTGTATCTTCTTAGGGTGATGATACACATTCATGCATTTCTTTTTATAGCTATTTACTGTGGTCTTTGGTTTGCACCTCGACAAACATACTTTTACGACATTGGTAGCATTGGGAGAAATATCAACATAGAATTGTTTTCATCACACATTTGGCAGAAAATGCAATTATAGTGAAATTTCACTTGCATGAAGTTCGTATCTTCCTTCTATCTATAGATGCGATTGTTCATAAGCCTTAGCACTGGATTCTATGCTTTGTGCTTCCACAAGATGATGGAGTTGTACCTTGGATTCTCAACGTACCATTTCTCCTTATAAATCTTGAAGTTTATGAGCTAAACATGCAAATCCAACCATTCCAAATGCAGTAGTTCTAACATGCTTCACATAGTGAATGCAGAAATGTAATATGTTGATTTGGTTGAATGGAAAAATATGGCATATTAAAGCAGGTTGATGGAACATCTGAATCAATGAAGAAGCTGTGCAATGATTAGCATTTTCTTGCCCTTCACTCTTTCTTTAGTATTGTTCGCTAGTTTGTGAACTTGTGTGGGTGAGCTTTTTTGTCTTAGTATTTTAGTAAGCCTTCTTACAAAGGATGGTCTATAAGTAAACCCAAACTTTGTGGTTCAGTGACCGTGCATTGGAGTAGCTGATGCCCATCATTATACAATCTTCAGCTATTTGTTCTATTTTCTGCAAGCAATCATTTATGGCCATGTAAGCCCTCTTCATTGTCTACCTTCTGCTTCTTGTGAACACAACCTAAAGTAGCCTTGTATGTGCCCAACTAGGTTTCCCTATCGTCAAGATATTGCCATCATGGGGATTCTCAAAAATTATCGAATGGTATGATTGTTATGGTTGAAGTGTAATTCTCCTTTTTCTCTTAAGGACATTGACTTGCCTATTGTTTGGGGCCCACAAATATTGTTTAGTGGTATTTATAATGGGTGCATGGATGCGCTTAACTTGGTTTCTTAATGCCATGCATGCTTGTTATAGTTGAAGTGTAATTCTCCTTTTTCCCTTAAGGACATTGACTTGCCTGTTGTTTGGGGCCCACAAATATTATTTAGTGGTATTTATAGTCGGTGCATGCATGCGCTTAACTTGGTCTCTTAATGCCATGCATGATTATTTTTGGTTGTCATTGACCTTTAACCTATTGAAAGGGGCTAATAAAGTATAGCCTAGTGAGTGACATGGTCAAGAATGAGGCTGGAATGTCAAATCATCATTCATGGTTATTACCTTGGGGCCATGGTGTAACATGATGTGTTTGGGTGACTATTTTTCTTTGTTGCAAACATGGTCAACTAACTAAGTGCTTGATAATAGTGCAACAATCTATATAGACTAGACACATGGGCACATGTTGAAATGTGTGTTTTGAAGTATAGCCATCTCCACATAGTGTTTTTGGCAACTGAGACTCTCAAGATCATTGCATGTGACATTTGAATAGAATTTCTTGAGATATCCCAAGATTTGTACCATGAACATGTGCACACCATGAAATTGGGTTGTAAAACAAGGATTCACATTATGAATCAGTAGCAACAATATTAAGATCCACCCTAAAGCTATGTTCACAAAACAATAAGAAAAACAATGTTATGTGGAATTGATTATCACATTTAAAAGTCTCATATGTGACATACACGTATACAATGGTTTTGCAAATGACACCTTGTTATATTTTGATTAAGGGCTTTGTAGATGAATGTAAGGCTCATATGTGATGTTTTAATGCATTGATCCATTAGGAAAATGTGTAAATGCTAATGCTACAAAAGCAAATTTGTGTATGTTTGTGAATGTTGCTCATTGATCTAGGATGTGTGACGTCTTAAAACAATGACCCAACATATGTTTGCTGCTAGTATGTGCATAGTACATAGTTCAAAATATCAAGTATGCACTTTTGATGCCGTGATAATTTTTGTTTTACATTTTGATTATGCATTAATATTTCAAAAGTATAGTTATAGTCTATAGAATGACTAAACATGTTTTATCTTTTAAGTTGTTCTCCATGGGTCATTTTTCAATTCTAAGTATTCTATGATGATCCTAGTGGAAAGAGAACACCAAATCCATTTTCACATTTTGAATATATGAATGTTTGCATTCTTGTTCTTGTTCTTGAATTAAAATTCTCGTTTTGGGTAACTTTGGAACATCAACAACCAACCAACTAAATACTACAACTCTTACATATCATAGTATGGGTTGCCTCAATTCATATGTTGTTTTAGCATGGTTGACGAACTAAGATCTTTCTTCGCATGTGTATCATTAAATAAGATTAGGTGTGGCTTACCTCGATGCGTACTTTTGTTATTTTAAAATTGACATCATGAATCATGAGAGGTTAAGTTTTTTTTGTACATGTGCATACGGAAGAGATTACAGTACATTATCTTAGGAATGATACTAATATTCTCCACTAACTCAATAAATCTTGAGTTAGAAAGTGCATTATCAATAATATCAAATGACTTTATGGAACTTTAAAAATATTTTGTCGTATAATATGTATGTGCATGTATGCAATTGGTGTGATGGAACACAATTTGGATGAAAATTTATCAAATATTTGAATGCTTAACATTTTCGTGTGGATCTCACATTGTTTTGTCGTGTATTGAATTGATCCAAATTAAAATATATGTATGTTTTCAAGTTGAACATTGTTTTCTGGTGATCATTCTAGTAATAATGTCATGTTTGAAATGGAAACCAATAGACCTATCTCAATACAAAGCAAAAACAATTATTGTTGGATAAAAACGTTGGATTGAATCCGATGGTAATATGTGCTGGTTTAATATTGTTGAATGTCGGGTTAATTGTGATACTTATGAAAACTGTTGGGTCAATTGAATTCGATGGTTACATAACATCCCTTAATGCTAGAAGAATTGAAATGCATACAAATAAATGTTAGTCCATTTGATACAAAGAAAATTGGTTGTAGACCCCTCCAACAATTCCAATATATTCATGACGGTGTAACTAAATGATGACCAAACAACAATTTGTTATCAAGCCAATGTTGTAATCAAACATAAAATACTTGGTTAATTGAAGAGTGCAAACATATGTCAATCAACCCAAGGTTGCGTGTCTATTGTCATATATATACATATGTATATATGTATGGATGTATATCTAGGAAAATGTGCTTTGTATAGGGAACCCCAATTACAATCTATTAACAAAAACAATGGAATAAAAAATATACTCTAAAGAGGTTTTAAACAATGAGAGTTGAATGTTAAAAGTTGCTCATATTGTCAATGGAATGAATGGATGGGTACGTGGATATCAAGGAAAGTTGAACATTTTTGGCCTTTAAGCACATGTGGCCAAAAGTTCTATTGACCTGTTCTAGTCCCATTCCTTGCCATATACTTCAAGCACATCTTCATAGTAAACTTAGAAAATACACATTGAAATGGTGCTTGTCTCTATTAAAATCATGGTATCCTAGGACTTTGTGCTTAAACCTAGCAATTTCCATGACCATAAACAATTCGATATTAGAATCATGATCTATGGCATGTTGCAGCCATGGTAAAATCATGAACTAGGTAGGATGCACAATGTCTAATACATATGTTGTCATTGAGGATATGATACCTCTCTTTCTCTCTCTCCAAAAACGAAAATTGCCACATTAGTACTCCCTTCAACTTTTGTAGATATGCTTTGACTCTATGTCTACCATCCAATACAAAAGATTATGCATATCCCAATTATGACGCAATCCCCAATACCTCAAAAATAGGTAAATGATCTCCATCTTTGATTTGGGGTTGACCTACGTGAATTGTGCAAATACCCATTGTCTAGGCATCAAATAACACAGTGATAGAACTTGCCAAATTTGAGAAATATAACTCCAAATCTGACAAACAATTGAACATTGTATGAAACAAGTAGTATCTTCCATTTGAATAGTGCAAAAGAAACAAGTGCATGTTACTAGTCCATATCAATTTAGAGTTAATCCCAAAGGCAAACCTCCAATCAAAACTCTCCAAACGAAGACGTTTGCTACAAGTGGCAATTTAGAATGCCAACTACGTTTTAAGATCTACCACCATCCATGATTAGAGTTATGTATTTTCCATTTTTGTTCAATCATAGATGATGGCCATCGAGGAGACTCAATGGAGCAATGATACAAGATATTAGTCGTCACTTGTAAAAACGAAGTTTGACGCCATAAACGCCAATCAATCCATGGTTGCTTTTTTGTTTGTAAAAGTAATGAACCTTACATCAATGCAATATTTTGTAGTTGTTGCCAACTAAATCCATAATTGAGTGAGATACGTAATAATTGTCACGCTTCAACGAACTCCAAAATTCTTTGAGATGGAACCTCAACTATATCTCCCACCTCTTTGACCCTCAAACGAAACAATCGATTAAACGGAGAGCGCAATCTCTCCTTCCCAAGCCAACATAATAACCAAGAAGACACAAGTAACTCTTTTTGCATACCCTTACATTTTCTCTACTAGATGATGGTTACCATATAAATAACGAGAGGACTTCTCTCTCTCAATTGTGTTGTAAATACTAAAGACTTCAATGGAGTTAGTTTTGTATCTTCATCATTTGCTAAGCATGCTAATGTTCTAAATTGCACCCTTAACTCCCCAAAACATGTGAACCAAATAATATAGCATGGCATTCTCGCATAGGAATTGGGTTTGCTTACATTTTGCTTTACTATATGTCAACCGTCATGGAGAGCCCCATGTTGCACTTGTCATCATAACTCTCAACTATATTGTAGTTCATGGTGCCATGGCCCATAACATGTTTAGTAGTGACAATGACATCTCAAAAGAATTGGAACATTAAAGGTAGAGTGCCATCAAAATTTCTAGTGGGAACTCCAAACAATTTGACAAATCATTAAACTTATATATAGTAGTTTTGCTCTCACATTTTATACCACATTAATGATTTAGATTACGGTTATGTGCACACTTTGACTCTTAACAAAGTGATTGTCCCATCATACTCCCATGTTTCTAAAAGGGTGCCATTTATAATTGATCTAGGTATTCCTTTGTTGGTGTTTTAGAAATTAGCATTGTAGCCCTCAATAAAAAAGTTACTCAATATGCTTACATATTTAACACATAGACATTTGAAAAATTTAGTTAGCCTAGTGGTCATATATTGGGTTGGGTGTCCACATGACCCTGCGTATGTAGAGTCCCAAGTCATGTATTGGTTTCACTACCAAATTGTAATGTTCTAATATTAAGTCCTAATCTTATCTTAGACCCACCTCCATAAAAACCCTCCATTGGAAACTTGAATGAGAACCAAGACTTACCACTTCTCTTCATCTACTAAGCAACTTGAGTGTGAACCAAAACTTACCACTCCTCTTCATCTACTTTAGCGATGTCGCCAAGAGTTTGGGGTGAGATCCAAGATGATTAGGAGAATGTCGTGGCGGTAAGGAAGGAGAACTCATGCCTATCTATCTGATTCGACGAACTATATCTAGAGAAGAAACGGTTATAAAGACTCGCTTCCGATGACAGAACTACACAACCCGTGGAAAAGATAGTTCCAAGTGCGACGGGTGAACAGGAAAGTTGTTTTAAGTTCCTCGTAGGCGGGAACCAAAAAAACACACACGCCCCTAGGAACTTATGACAGGCGGGGCGACGTGCGTGGGAATGGAAGCGCGAACGAGCTGCCAAGCGGCGGACGGGCGATCTTGGCAGAGCCGGAGGTGGCGAAGGAGCCATCGGCGGTGCGGGCCCGTGATGGAGGCAAGGAAGGCGGGGGTGCGGGGCATGCGCGGGAGGTGGGAGCACGGGTCGGGCGAGTAGCCGATCGTGCACGGGACAGGGCCCGGCATGTCGGGTGGGAGGCGGCGCCAGGCCGGGAAGTCGAGGACGAGGGGCGGGACGTTGGCCCACGCGTGAGCCGCGTAGCCAAAAGTGGAGGAGGCGCTCGTGGCCAGCTGGGCGGTGCTGCTCAGGAGCCACATCTCTGCCAGTGCCAGCTCCGCCTGCGTCTGGCTGAAGTCCTGGCTCTGCAACGACGAGACAGTGTGAAACCGCACCACTTCGGCTTCGGATTCGGCTTCGTCCGAGCCGCCGCCGGATCGGGCGTCGTAATCCTGCTTGAGGCGGAGGAAGTACTGGCTTTGGAGGGACATGACCAGCACGGTGAGGTCCGGCCGGAAATCGCCGCTCTCGATCCTCCGCCCGTACGACCATCGCTCCGTCTCTTCTTCTTCTTCTTGTGGCGGCGGCGGTGGCGGCGGAAGGTAGGAATGATTGGCCAGGCACGCCACCATACGCCCATACTCCACCTCTTTGAAGGCGGCTCGATCTTCGCCGCCATGGAGCCTCACCTGCACACCCACTGTTCTCTTCGCTCCTCCCACATACGCCACATACTCACGCATCACCCTCCGCCATATCCTGTTGCTCGGCATCAGCGCTAAGCGCGTCATGAAACCGAACACTCCATCCTCTCCTCCTCCGCGAGTCCAGATTTGCCACTTCTCCCAGAACCCCCTGACCATGAAGAAATTGGGAATGGTGTACAAATCACTCTGCCACACCAATACCTTGATTTGGCCGAGAGCTTCGTACACATCCTCGGCGAACACCTCCATGTCTTCCTCGCTCGGCTCGTCCCATAACCTCACCTTCACCATCTCCTCCCCCCCCAACACCTCTCCGATGACACTACTGGCATTGGTGTCGGAGGATCCTCTCCAATCATATGCCCTCAGCCTCTCGCCCAAGCTTCGCGCCGCATCCATCTTCGACATGTAGCCGGTGGAAGAATATTCTTCGGGGATCAACCATGTCGAGCCGGATCTGGATCCGGATCCGTAGTAGTATCGATCAAACGGCTCGCACAAGAGATCCCCAAGTTTCCGACGGTTGTCGATCAATATGGTCCGGCCGGTGGCCATCGCGAATGCGAGGGCCGATGCTAACGCCACCAGCCGGTTTCCCAACCCCACAGTCTCCGCGTCCGAGACCAACAAATACTTGCAGCTAGTAGTAGCATCCTTAGGTCCCCATGGTCCCACGCCTAAATTGCTACCTCGAGCAGCTGCCTTCTCGGTGTGAATCGGAGAGAAAAGTTGGGCGGCACATCGGGAGTGGATCTCGGCATAATGCCGCCAAGCATCCACAAGGGTGGGCGGGATGGAAATGTTTTGGTGAGGCGAGCGTATTAAGGATTCTTGGGTCCGGCTTAGGCAAGAATTATGTCGACTTACCAACAAATGACTAGGTGATTCCTCATCATCAAGAGCATGATCATCATTATGGATGTGACCTATGGACAAATGAGTGGGTGATTCCCCGTCATCAAGAGGATGATGATCATCATGGACATCTTCGTCGACTACGTTGTAGGCAACAACCTTCGTACTGGGATCAATAGATACCAATGGTTTGGGTGCATCCAAGCTTACGACGACAACTTGATCACGATGAGCATGGGGGTGATTGTTAAAGATGAAGGTGAAGGCAATCGTGAGAGAGACGAAGGCAGTTAATAGAATCATTAAGGAGAGATTGATGAGAGCCTTATGAACCATTGTAAAAAAATTATCATTGATCAAATGTTATGGATGAGATTAGAGTAGATGCCAAAAAAAATGGCCATTTAGTTTTGATGGATCTAAGGTCCCTTTATGTGTGTTTTTTTAGGAGCATATAAAATTGGGCTTCAAAATTTTGAGACACCAGGTCATGTTCCCATTTCTATCAGTTGGGGGCAAAAGTTCCTCCTTTTGGACCCCATTTTCAGTTCTATATCTATCCATTCCTCTACATAGGAATATATATCTACGTATGTATGTATATATGTATGTTTATATGTATACATATATATATATATATATATATCAATCTATACATACACACTTTTTCAACATCTCCTTTGGATAAGTGTGTCATGCATAATCAGTTACTTGTTATATCCCCCCACTCCCACCCCTTTCAATCTTCTTCAGGGAGCATGTGGCAGCGTTGACATCTTTGTTGTCGTTTCTCCTACCGAATTGGTTAGTCACATGCATCGCCCACATTACATATTGGTTGTACTATCTTATAATAAGAGACCACTCAAACACTCCCGTCACGCACACCACCAGCTTGCACATGATTGATCTCGGTGCATGTGCTCCGATCCCGCCTCCTTATTTGACATGTAGTCTTAGTTCATGTCCACTTGGAAACTTGTGGGTTCATATTCCATCTACAACGATTGGGCAGTGCCCCTATTGTTCTACAACCAAATCATCAATTGCCATGCTAGTGTGACTCCCTCATTGGCTTCCTTCAACCCCTTGTGAACACCACCTGAAGCTTCCCTTGTGCATGCAATCTCACTTTTTCTAGTGTCACTTAACCTATGGGGGATTTATTGACAATTCACAAATATTCTTAAATGGTATGATTGTAGAGGTTTTCTAGAAATTATTGAAGGTATGATTATTATAATTGATGATGAAGTGTGCCACTCGCTTTTCTCATCGGTCACTATCATTCAGGGCTGAAAAGTAATATCGGTTCTATATATAACTTGTGAATGAGTACACTCGAGCACATGCATTCTAATAGTTTGTAGCCACTAAACTTTTCCCCCTTGATAGAGAATAATAAATTATAGCCAAATGAATGAGAAATTTCAACCTCACAAGAATGATGATCAAAAGTCACGATATGTGTGGGTGATTCAATTACGTTATTACAAGAGCGCCCCAACTTGTTGTGCTTTATATTCTTAAGGACAACAATCTACTCTTGGTATAAGTTATGCGTGTTGAAGGTGAGACTTATATTCTAATTATCATGATTCTTAATTCCACTCTAGTGATGTTTGCAAGCTAAAACAAAGGCCTAAGTTTACATTTGCGGATTGACTTTCTAGGTATAATTTAATGGGTTTTGTGCAATTAAATCTAACCCACACATTTACTAAGCCTTTACTTTTTACAAAAAATAGACTATTGGCTTTATGGAGCGGGGAAATAGTTGTTCCACACAATGGATTACACATTACTTTGATCCCCCAAAATTCTTAAATTGTGAGTAATTAGATAACCCCATCAATTAAGAGGAACATCATAAAAACGAGCTTCTTATTATGAGATATTGTGAATTTGTCCTTGGTCTTTGTCAAAAATCTTGGTCCAAAAACGATCCCTTGGTTTGAGATTCGAGCATTGATTACCTATTGGTAAGTTTGAGAAGATGGTGTTTAATTTTGCCCCTTGGTTACAATAATACAAATTCAACAAAGGCAACTTGAAACTGAAATTGCAACAACATTGATCACAAGGTCCATAAATTGTCTTCTGAATTAAGGATTTCTTGTCCTTGAGACAATTACACTTTCCTCTACTTTGCAAACAAGTTCTTGAAGTTTCTCATTTTTCCCTTAATAGAAGCTCAATCTGAGTTCGCAAGAGTGGTGGAGGTGACGATCGTCAATTCAAGTGACATTGGTGATTTCAATCATAAAACAGTGGTCATGCTCTATTTCATGTTGTAGACCTTGCCAGCCATGGATTTATAGTATTATCTCCATTTGAAGTACAACCACCAAATATAACTGTTGTACATTGACCAAGATAAGAAAAAACAAGCATTGCCAAGACCAACATTGTCATTACGGTCACTCATAACACTGTTGACCTCTTCCATTAACAACCTCAATTGCATTGAGGATAAGTAGAGATGTCACAAATGATGGTTCAAACCCTAAAACCACAAAAGAGACGTGTCCGATTCCTTAGGGTTCAGTCAAAGGCATACACAAAAATGACAAAAGAAGTTACTTTGTACCAAATTTCAATTTCCCTTCTCTAATTATACTGTTTACAGTGTTGGGTAGCTAAGCTTTTATACAGAAGAATGGCTGAAACATCTAAGATCTATTCACATAGTTCCCATACATTTTCTCAAGCATCAACGTTGATGCAGTATTGTAGGGATCAAGTTCAAAAACGTGTTTGGCAGCACATGTGCCATGCACTACGTCATCCTGCTTCCTACAAGCACCCAACAATGTCACCCAGGATATAGGTGAAGGTTGTAATGGCATTATGTTTATTAGATCCTGGGTGTCATCAATTAATCCTGCCCTCCCCAGAAGATCAAACATGCAATGGTACACTTCAAGACTTAGTTTCAAAGGACACAAGTTTGTACACCCTTCAACCAACATCCCTCCATGGCTACAAGCTGAAATTACAGCAATGAACGTGATCTTGTTTGGAATAATTTGTTCTTCTTGCATCTTGTGGACTGCACAAATGGCCTCTTTTGTGTGGCCATGTTGTGAATAGATAGAAATCATGACATTCCATGAAACAATATTTCGTTGGTTCATTCGATCAAATATTTTGCATGCATCCTCGAGGCTTCCACACTTGCCATACATGTTCAAAAGAGAAGTTCCCACAACAATATCTGGCTCAAATCCATTGTGAATGATACAGGAGTGTATGTGTGTGCCTAAAGTTAATAAAGGTATTTGATTCGTACATACAGACAGAATACTTGTGTAAGTAGCTTGATCTGGATGTATCCCTTCCTCTTGCATTTGCTCATATATTTTAAATGCTTGCATTAGCCAACCATGTTGACCACACACTGATACCATCATGTTCCACGAGATAATATTTTTATGGGAGATTTCATTAAACACAGACTGTGCATCCTCAAAGCTACCACATCTGGAATACATGGTTGCGATGGCAGTTGCTACAACTGTGTTTGTTTCCAAACTGCTTTTTGAAATGCGACAATGCAACCTCTTTGCTGATAATAATGCTTTAGAAGTGGTGTATGCCTCAATGGCACTCAAATAAGTAACTTCATTTGCGCAAACCCCTTCTTGATGCATTCTTTCCACTAATTGCATGACATCCTCAGCACAGTTTTGTTGGGCATATGCCAAGATTATAGTATTCCAAGAAACAACATTTCTATCGCCCAAGTGATCAAACAATTGTGAAGCAAATTTCAAATTCCCATTTTGACCATACATATTAATAAGCGAAGTTGCCACAATGATGTCGTCCTCGAGGCCACCACATATAATACGAACATGCATCCTCTTACTGTTACGTAAAGAGGATTCCACAACACATGCAGAAATTGATGTTGCATACGTGATCACATTCGGGATCACGCCCTCCTGTTGCATAGCATCAAACATGTGAAGTGCTTTATCGATTTTCTTATGGTGGATAAATGCTGCCATTGTGGCATTCCATAAGACCACATCAGGATTAGGAAATGTAACAAATATGTGTCTCACATGTTCTAAACTACCACACCTATCATACATGTTCAGAAATGCTGTTAACAGATTTACATCTGAATCCAACTTCATGGTAATACTAGAGCTATGCAACTGCTTGCCCTTCTCGAGCGATCTTTCACGAAAACACACTTCGAGAAAACAAAGAAAGGTAACTCGATTAGGCATCACTGCTTCTTGTTTCATCCGATCAAAGTATTGAAAAGCTTCTGAATCCTGACCGTAACGTGCATACGCAGCAATCATAGCCGTCCATGAGACCACATTAGAGTTTCTAATGTTATCAAACACTTTAGATGCATCATGAAGGCTACCACACCTACTATACATGGTAACAAGAGTTGTACCGACCATGACATCAGCTTCACATCCAGAAAAAATAATGGAATCATGCAAAGCTTTACCTTCAAGAAGATGAAGTGGACTATTACAAGATGACATAGCATTAAGAAATGTGATTTTGTCTGGACAAATCCCTCTTTCCTGCATCTTTTGGAATACATGAAGAGCTTCATCTGGCCTACCTTTTTCAGCATATGCACTAACCAAGCAATTCCAAACAAGAATACTCACATCATTGAGACAACATATGAGAGCATATGCATCATCGAGGGAACCATTCTCAACAAAGAACTGCACGAGAAGGCTGTCCAGGCATTTATCAAAATCGGTAACACTCTCCACAATGTGGTTAAACACACGTTTTCGGAAAGGCGGATGCTGACACTGTCTATAAAGGTCCAATATATGATCAGATGTGTTAGAACTGATGTATACTCCAAGCAGGGAAAGCCTATTCTTCAGTTGGCTCTGATGGGGAAGACGAATAACTGTAGGAACAGAGCATTGTGGGGACGTGTGAAAATATGCATGAACTATGGATCTGTGAATGATATGCTCTTTATGGCATACATAAGGATAGATGTGGAGATGCCCTGTTCTTTGCCACATCATCGTCCTCTTGTGCTTCTTCTTCTGCATCCATGGCGAGCTTCATAAGGAGGAGTCTCTTAGAAACAGAGTAGAAGTTAGTGACTGATATCATAAAGGAAAATAATTTCCAAAAATAGCCCTATGATCTAATGAAACATCATAAAATGTTATGAAATAGGAAATTCTATTATGAAATGCCAACTTCTGAGTTGGGCATGCAAAAACTCTTGACAAATTTATCTTCAATTTGTAGGCCACATGCCATTGGTTGTCCATTAAAACGCAATGATCTAGAATAATAAAAGAACACAAAGCTAAACATAAAAGCCCATGATGGATCCAATGCAAAAAGTTCCGTACTTTCAGTATACTGTGAAATTTGGTAGAACCTTACTCATGTCTAAGAATATTCCAACTCCTGCGGCTCAAAAGCACTGGAATAAGTGGGGTGTATCAAGCAGTCATTTGAAGGCTTATTGGAAATGGATTTGGTCTTTTAGGGGACCAACAAAATACACTCTCTTCAAATGGCTTTTGCTACATGTAGCACTACCGGTAGGTCAATCTTTGAAAGGAAACGTGGCACCCGTTCTTAGACAGTGTAGTTATTGTGGTGGCTTGCAAGAAACTACCAAGCATGCTCTCTAGTCATGTTCACTAGCTCAACATGTATGGAATAAAGTTCTTTCTTTATTCCTGACAATTAATGTAGGTTGCCTATTCTCCTGGGGATCAGCGATAGGGGGGGGTCTCCATTCCAGTCTATTATTGTATGAGGCAGATGATGCTCCAGAGGCTAAGACTATCATCAACAGGCATCTAATATCTGTCTCGCCTTTTCAGCAGCCTCGAAAGCAAATGCGTGTAGCCCAAGTATGGAAAACAGTATCCATGGTTACATTATGGACCTTATGGAAGTATCGATGTAAAAAACGATATGATTCCATAGTACCCCTTCTCTCAGATATATTGCTAGAATTATGGGACAACTTATTGGTGGTATTGCGTGGGCAGTATGACAATATGTCGGGCCCTTGGGAGGTTGTTCTTAAGAAACGGAAAAAATTATTGTAATTATGGAGGAAGTTGCCTCTATTCACGATCTCCTCTCAAGGACCAATCTAGAAATATCATCATCCCTAGCCCTTCCCCTGATTATCTTTTTTGTATATAATACTCTCTAAATTGTACAGTTTGTAGCATTATGGCGTTTTTTCTTAATACTAATGAAGGAAATCTTTTTGGAAAAAGAAAAAAAACATAAAAGCCCCGCCCCTCTTAACTTTCTTGCTAAATACAAGTTGTCTAATGTTGTTCGTGTTAGCATTATGTGTGCTTTAGCCGGCTAGTGAGAGATTATGAACCGGTTGGTTGCAGAATATCAACTAGGATCTTTTGTGTGAATCGAGCAAACAGATAACGAGTGAGAGTGTGATGGTGCATTGTTCAATCTTTGATGAAGAGTATGCAGGGAGAGAGATAGAGAGGAGGAAAGAAGATGGCAGTTACACAGTTAGAGCTCAAGAGATAATCCCGTTACAAATCCCACCAAAACTCATTTTACAAGACTCGGTTACATGCTTTTATAGTCAAGCCCTAACTTAGCTAGTGTGTTCACACTAGGAATACAAGTTTTGGACAGAGTAGGACTTTTAGTCCAACGGTTCGATGAGCTATCTTGGTATTAGACCATTGTATTTAGGCGATCTACATAAAGGGATTTGGTCCCGATCTTGCTAGAGAAACTCAAGTATAAGAACCTTGGTAGCAATTTATATTACACTTTTTGCAGTCATAAATCAACGAGCCTCAGCCCATTAGAGGACTACGGGGCATGATGTAGATAGATAGATAGATAGACATTTTTTAGCTTCGATAGAGATGCCAATATTGACCCATAGGACCTAAGTACAAAAGATATTTTGATGTGTGTCTCCTTCCTAAGAAGAGATATTCATACTTTGAAGCACCAAGTCTCCGTATGCGAATAAGGCATACACATATGAGGTCAACCTTCTAGGTGTTCTCTTTAACATGATACTCAAGTCACCACCCCCTCATAATATATCATCATAGCTTTCACAAATTGCACTATATGTAGTTAGTAATAAGGGGAAATCGATATATTCTCTTGTATAGGGATGCGTCTAAACCTTTACTTTCTATTGACATCTAATTTGATTGTGTCAATTTTTGACAATAACATATTGTATGGGGGGTCATGTATGATCCTCAGTGAGTAGCTCCACCCAGACAAAGATTTTGTCTAATCGAATTCTCCAAGCAATTTAGGGCCAACTTTAATCGCTCTTGGTTGACCATCATAGCCTTCGTAAACATGGTTGCTATGATGTCCATATTTACATATAAAACTAAGGGCATTGTCCTTTACCAAAGAAACATGTGAGGTGTATAACCCACCATGTTGTATTGTCCTAGTGGTTGTAACTTTTAAAAAATGACACAACAAATTTGTTTTGTTGTCATTCACGCGTTGGCAATATTTCCTTTATGAAACTAAAGGAGGGATGTAAAGTTACGATCTACAAACGAAATATTCTTAAACAATCTACAAAAAAGAGAAAGGCCTATAAAAAGCAAAAGTTGAGCATGCAGTGTTAACAACGCATTTACTTTTGCTACCTTTGGACTTAAATTGATTAAAGCCATTATTAAAAGCAATCAAGTAAAAAATGGTCAATAGATTGTGCATGATGCTTGAATCTCTCTTTTCATACGAGGTGACACAAGCATGATTTTGTCTTTAGCTTTGCATTTTTTGTATTTCTAGATGACATTAAATAGACCATCATTACCACATGGTTTACATGCCTAAGAAGTTGGCATATAATAGTGACTTCTTTTGTTTACATTCATGCATAGTTTTGGTTAGTGTCCATTGCTCTAGATTATCTAATCTTTCAACTTTTAATTGTCTAGACGTCTCGCTCTAAGGTTGGAAAAATCTCGTGCTCCTATGGCTTTCTCTTATCCCTAAGGGTGGTGTAGGTGCATGTTCTAATTGATTTACAACCCATAAGAGGGTTCTAAATGGGTGATGACAGTCCAACTTTCAACATCTCTACATCCATAATGTCTAATTTTGAGAGTCAATTATATTATTTGAGGTCCTTCATGTAGTTTAAGCTAAATTTCTCAGGTTGGCTTAGATGAAATTTTCAGTTTGGTTAGAAGTTTGATTACCTTTCCAATTCCCTCTTCATGACCCTTCTCTATGAGGGTCTCCTTGTGTTACATACATGAGATCTTGATCTTTGTATCCGAGTCTCTCCACTTAGTATTATGTCATAGATATGGCCTTAAGGACAAAATTTAAAGCTAAATTTAATTGTTTAAGGCTAGGATAAGTGGGAAACTAGTTATCCATCTAAGACTTGGGACAATCCCATATTGGTCTAGCTACCCACTTCATTAAGCCATGTTGAGACATTGTCACGACATTATTAGTGAGGAAAATGCTCTCTTCTTCCATATCTATTCATCTCAAATTTTGAGGTATAACATAAGGCAATTTTTTTGTTTGGTATGAGACATTGATAGCATTTTATGTTCATCCTTCGTGTAGGGTCAATTAGTGTGGTTAAGCCCACTTAAACCATTATTATCTTAATCTAAAGATTCTCCTTGTATATCATTACTTAATCCAAAGATCCTCAGACCACAAGCCATTGTACTTAGAGCTTGCAATTCCACATTTCACCAATAGATGTCATGGGGTGAAAGACGAAAAGAGATGTATCATCCGACCTTGCTACGAAAAAGCTAAGATGTATGCAAATGAAGCGGAGAACCATTTGTTAAATTTTTCTCTAAGCAACATTTGAAGGATATCATCCTTAAGCCTAGGTTGGATATCAATACTTTAAGAGGCATGTGGGTGGGCATCAAATGTGTAGTTTTCCATGTAATTCTTGGTTCGACGATGAATGTAAGATGTATCTCAAATGGTTTAAGTCTATAGAAGGGGAAAATGAAAAGATTGTTACATGGCACCTATATAAGAAAGTAGTGAGGAGAAAGAAAAAAAGATATTTCCAAATGCAAGAGATGAAAAAGAAAAACTTGTTTAAGCTCAATCCAAAATTAGAATGGTGACAACTCAAGGGTAAGAAAGAAGATGTGAAAGGTCACTTTACAAATGAAGAGATGTTAGACTATGTACAAAGGCTATATATGCATGAAGGTGTGGCTCCTATGGTTGAGAAAATTGAAACGCCATGCACTACATGTATCGATATTGATGATGTCAATAAGGGAATAAAGAAGATGGTGAGTGGGAAAAGCAGCAGATGCAATCTACATCTCAAGTGAGCTTTTAAAATGGACAGTGTCACATACTCGTCATTGGACAATGACAACTATAGAGCAAGCTATAAAACAAGGATTTCCAAATGATTGGCTTATGAATTGGATTAAACCTATATTTAAAGCCGGAGATAAGAATCAAGTATCAAATTATCGTACAATAATGGTGACCTCAAGTATTGCTAAATTATATAGCACTATTATGGAGCAAAAGATAAGCACATGGGCCGAAAGTACAAGCAAAACAACACTTGGGCAAGCAGGATTTAGACCAAAACACTCCATTGTGGATCATTTGGTCACATTGAGAGTAATCATGGAAGAGAGTTGACTACAAGGAAAAACACTTTATTGTTGTTTTGTTGATTTCAAGAAAGCTTTTGATATCGTACCACTAAGTGAGCTTTGGAATAGAATGGTAGAGATTGACATGTCATTAGAGTACCCAAAATGGATATATGAACAAGTTAAATGCCAACTAAAAATGGACAGTGGATTCTTAAAGCACTTTTTAAGTAACATGGGTGTCAAGCAAGGATGTCCACTATAACCCATATTCTTTGGCTTATGTATTGATAAATTAGAAAAAGTGGTGAACAAGGTTGCAAGAGAAGAAGGATTGAATGCCCCCAAATTGATGCAACATGTTATCTTATTGCTTCTATATGCAGATGATGTGGTAGAGATTGGCATGTCATTAGAGTACCCAAAATGGATATATGAACAAGTGAAATGCCAACTAAAAATGGATAGCGTAACATGGGTGTCAAGCAAGGATGTCCACTATAACACACATTCTTTGGCTTATGTATTGATAAATTAGAAAAAGTGGTGAACAAGGTTGCAAGAGAAGAAGGATTGAATGCCCCCAAATTGATGCAACATGTTATCTTATTGCTTCTATATGCATATGATGTGGTACTCTTCTCAAATGATGATGATAGTATGCAACGTTTACTTGGGGTATTAGAAGAATTTTGCCATAGTAGTGGACTAGGAGTGAATGTGGAGAAAACAAAAATGATGGTAGTGCAAACCATCCAACTGTTATGAAAAACGGGATCTCGGCCTCAACCGAGTCAAATGCAGAATGGGGACAAGCAAATACATAGAGCAACAGAAATGAAAAGTACACAAGATGTTTACATGGAAAACCCCTAACCAGGTAAAACCACGGGTGCCCACAGACACTGAACAAATCACTATGAGAGAAAAATATACAATGAGACGAACACACAGGCACCAACCCGAGTTCATCTTCCTCGCCAACATGTAGTTACACTAGAGATACTCTCGCTATGTCTGCTCAGTTGTAGAGGCAACAACCTCGCATGCCTTGTACACAATTACAGAGTCACACACACAAGACAATGAACTAGACTACACAACTCCTTGAAAAACAGTTTTTCCCTAGTTATCTTTATACTTAGATAACTTTTAGGCTATTTACATAACTAGCCTAAGTAGGCTCGACACAAAAGCTATTTACATATTTGACCTTTCTAGATACTTATCCGGACTCCATCCAGTTCTCAGGTTGGTGCCATCCGATCCGGTTCACACTTCTCCAACTCCCGATTGCGTGTAGCAATCTCCTCTATTCGGGCTTCGGCCCATCCGGAGGGACCTAATTCTAAACATATACAATTTTTTTGAAGCTTTAAATATATTGGTATTGATGTATCCGCCACAAATAAATGGAGTGCATGCTTTGATTCTAGGCTCCAAGCCGGTTGGAATTTGTGTTACCTTTTGGAGAACCAATGCAACCAAAGTGATACTTGTGGATGGGAAGTAAAACTAATGTAATTTAATGCCATGATAACTCAAGTATTGCTTTATGGAGTAGAAGTATGGGGTGACACCATCTCTCTTAATGCATGGAATGAAATTGAGAAAATTCAAAAGATGTTTTTAAGGAGGCAATTAGGATTTAAATGCACTACCTCTTATCAGGTTATGCTTTTGGAAACAGGTGTTCGACCCATAGAAATTTTGGCACTCCAAAGAGTATATAAATACATTACAAAAGTCAAGAATATGTCGAATCATCGATTACCACATCTTGCTCGGAATGTTGGATGTAAGCTACAAAAGAATCATAAGAGTAATATTCTCTCATCCGGTTGGGTTGTTGACATAAGGAAATGGTTTAGAAGATGGGGTGTGGATGATCTTTTAGAGCTTTCGAGCGATGCTATGCATTATGTAATGGTTGAGGAAAGGTTGGTGGAATCATTAAGGATGAAATGAGAAGATGTTAAGAGGACAAAGCTAGAATACTACATTAAAATGTCAACCTTGAATGTTGGTCTCAATATAAAGCAAGAATGCATATTGATCGTATCCAACCTTATCTCATTACCAATATGAGTAGTAATGCTCGTCGAGCCCTTACACTACTTCGCACTCGACGTCACAAGTTAGGTATTGAAGTTGCAATGAAGGCATGGTAGAGGATGAATGTCATTTGCTCTTCACATGCTCGACATATAGTGCAATTCGTTCAAGATATGTTGACATACTAAGAGGGAGTGATAACTTAAGTGCTATACTTAAGACACCACCTAGAAGGTTGAGCTCATATGTGTATGCTTTATTCACACATAGAAACTTTGTGCTTCAATGTATGAATACCCCTTCTTAGGAAGGAGACACATATCAAGAACACATGTATACTCTGGTCCCATAGGTCAAAACTGGTCTCTTTATGGACGATAAAAATTCTAATTCTAATTCTAATACTATCTTGATTTAAATGATCATATTATTATTTTGATTTTAGGTTATACGACCTGAATGCTTTAGATTAAGAATGAGCACACCATTCATATAAAATAATACTTACTAACTTTGGTTGGAACAATGTAATTGTATCATATTTCTTGAAAGTGAGTACCTCCATTGATCATCCCCTCCTCCCCAACCTCTCCAACTACGTTATTGACATTGTCGTTGAATCCTCTCTGATGTGCAATAGGTCTATCGCCCAAGCTTTGTGTTGCATCCATCTTCAACAAGTAGTTAGAAGAATATTGTTTGAGAATCAGCCATGCTGACCCCAATGCGTAGTATGAATCGAACGGCTCACAATAAAAGACCTACAAGTTTGCAAGGACTATTGATTGATATGGTTCAGTCAGTGGCCGTAACGAACGCAGGAGAGCCAATGATTAGGCCATGAGCCAATTTCCCAACCACGATGACCTGCTCAAATATTAGTATCCTTAGATTTTGACGATCCAAACACCAAATTCACTACATTACCTCAATCAACCTTCTCTACCAACAATGTACTTAAACCAACGTGAATTAGGTCACTACAAGGAGTGAATCCTGCTTGGACAAGAATTAAGGCGAATTATAAATAAATCACTAGGTGATTACTCATTAAGATGATCATTGTCGGCAACCTTGGTCTTGAGAATAATGTATAGGAATGGTTTGGGCTCTCATGGTATTAGTTCGTATGTCTTCCTTAGGAAACATGAGATGTCCATTCCACCTAGTACGATGATTGGGGTGGTGCCCCATAAGTTCTTTGTTAGCGCACCAAGGTTTAGGGTTTAACGAGCACCACTTAATGCTCCTCTTCTACATGCAATATCACTTTTTTTAGAGTCACTAACTCATCCCCATTCAGAAGTCACAAACATTATTGAATGATTATTACAATTTGATGATGGATCAATATATACAAATTTGTGATAAGGCTATTATAATAAAATATAAGGTAATAACATTTCACACCCCTCCATTAGCACCTATTAGCCAATACACAACTGACCTCACCGAGTCACCTCCACCACCAGGTCACACAAAAAAAAATTCACTTATCTAATGACAGAAAATGTGTGTTGGTAGATATGCCACAATTATAACATGGTACATGAATGCCCACATTTACATGACAATGTTTGCAATAATGTAAATGGAGTAGATCTTTTGCAAAATCTTTTCAAAATTGACTGTATTATTTTCTTATCTTTTAAAATGTCAAAAGTATAAAATGTCACAAAAATCCATACGTAAGTGTGAAATGTAGAACACCGAGGTATTAAACCAAGGAAGATGGATTTTGTGGTGTTGATGGAAGTTTGCTTTATTGTATTGAGTATGTTTGCATGTGGTTGTGGCCCTCATGTTTTTGCATTTTTGTTTTTCACAACACACAAGTAATTAAGCATTCCTAGTGTGCGATAACGTGTTACACATGTGGACCTATATATATGGAATTTGTATATTTGTAATATATTTGAGTTTTTTGGTATGTGCAATTTACATATATGCAATGACTGTGTAATTTGATATATGTATGTATGTGTATGAAAGAGTGAATATGAACGTGTGTATGAATATCTCATTTCTAACACTGTTATGGTTTAGGGATTGTAAAAGTAGGACACTTGAGAGAGAGCGTGCATATCATGACATTGTAATGGGGTATATAACAATAATAACTATAAACGTGTATTCCCTCCCAAGTGTGGAACATACATATTTGCAATTTACTATAGTAAGGAACAACTATAAAGGTGAACTTCTAAACTTTTCGTAAGGGTGCTTCCTCGTTTGATATATGTGCCTCCCTAGAACCTCCGCCTTTCTCTCTTTCCCCTTACTCAAATCCCTAATTGTAAGTTAAATGCCGAGTATTTCAATCTATAAAGAATCGAGTGTGATTCTATGCAACGGAATAGATTAGAGATGTATGTTATGTGTGTGTCAAAGCGGAGAGAGGAGAGACACAAGATAGACAGGAAAATAGAATACTCAAGATGTATATCGACAAGGAGTAGAGAATAACAAGTACAAAGATAATAACATTACATGGAAGATTAACCGACACTTACAAAGTAGGAGAGTGCTTTATAAGGTCACCCTCTCACTAAACCATTCACTCACTTTCTAGCAACTATAGAAGCTCATGTGTCATGGGGAATGTGGAAACTCATTAATTATGTATCATAAAATATGATTCTATGACACATAATTAATGTTAGAAAGTAGTGGTCACCTTTGACCTCTGAATGTTCATACATTCTCAAGAAATGTGTGTTCACACACTAGACTTAGGTTCAGTTTGATTCCCAACACGCACCTTCAAGCTCAACCATGTCATTAATGAGTCAACTCTCAAGTCAGCTATCACTCCCCCTCAAGCACAACAAGTCGTAGGTCAAAAGGCCAAGTTTGGTCGAAAATTGTTGAAGCTTGTCAGTCCCCAAAGCTTTTGTGAAGATGTCGGTCGTTTGAAGATTGACACTGATATGTTGAAGGTTGAGATCCCCTACAATGTCATGTTCCTGGATGAAGTGGTAGTGCACCTCGATGTGCTTTCTCCGAGCATGGAATACCGAGTTTCGAGCCAAGTGGATGCTACTAAGATTGTCGCAGTAGATCAGGACTAGCTCATTGATGTAGATGCCAAGGTCTTTAAGAATTCTCTTAAGCCATATGACTTCACATTCAGCCACAACCACGCCCTTGTATTCGGCCTTTGTGCTCGAAAGTGCAACGATCGGCTGCTTTTTACTGTTCCACGATATTGCTCCGCTGCCGAGGGAGAAAATAAATTCAGAGGTTGACCGTCTATCAACCCAGTCGGCATCTCTATACCCTTCGAGTCGAATTGGTGTGGTCAATTTCTAGAGGATGACATAAGACATTGTCCCACTTACATACTTGAGTACTTGCTTAACACAGTCTATATGGGTGTTGCAAGGTGTTTGCATGAACTAGCTAAGGAGACTGACCGAATAACTGAGCTTGGGTCGAGTAATGGTGAGGTAGATCATGCTTCCGACTAGTTGTCGATAGTGAGTCGGCCCACACTCTTCTTTGCCAGAGTCGGCATCTAGCTTCAGGTTTCGATTGAGAGGGGTTACCACAGATTTGCGCTCAGCCATCCCGAACTTGTATACAAGTTGAGGATGTAGTGTCATTAGGAGATCATAATGTCGGCTAGGGTTCGAATTACTTCTATACTGAGGAAATAATGGAGCTCTTTCATGTCCGCCATCTCGAATTTGCCTAAGAGGAGGGACTTGACTTTGTTGATGTCGATTAGATCCTCACCTCCAATGACCAGATCATCCACATATAAGACGATGAAAATCCTACTTTCGGAATTGCTTCTTACATAGTGAGAGTTGTCAGATTTTGATATTCTAAAGACGATTCAATGAAGATATTGTGTTAACAAACCCGAAGCGCTTGGGACTAAGCAGTCGCAATTCTTTGGGAAACACAAGACACCCAACAAATTCATGGATTGTGATTGTAATCGACAAAATCCTTTTTGCGTGTTCTGAAAAAAGAAGGGTCAACAAAAGAGCAATGTCAAAAGCTCCAACGGAAAGAGCACGACAACAAAACCAAACTTGCAGACCATAAAGGTCAAATTCCTTATGTCCTTGAGGTCTATACACATCATTTAAGTGATTGTAAATGTTCTTTTGCTGACCATGTATTGGAACCCAATTATTTACTATGTGCAAACGGGTATATCAATGGATCTCCCGTACAATTTTTATTTCATTTGGGAAGCTCACACAACTTTGCGAATGATCGTTTGGTTTAGATATGGGGAATCCAACCCACTGTAAATGATCACACCTATAAGGTGCACTTGGCTAATGGAAGAGTACAATACATCAACGGGGCGATTCATTCATTAGGAATTTCTATTGATACTTATATAGAAGAAGTAGACTTCCATGTAATGGATCTTTGTACCAATGATGTATTCCTAATGTAAGCATATGATAAGGAATTAATGGATAGATAGATAGAAAGGAAAGAGAGAGAGAGAAAGAAAGAAGGGTGCCAATCCACCCCCAAGCAAAGGGATCGAGACGGGCTCGAGCCTCAATCGACATCCTATACCATCGTCGTGGTGTCGAGTCGTACCTGGTACTGGTGCGTTGGCTACAAGAGTTCGATCACCACGAGTTTAGAGTCTCGACGTAGTCAAGAGATGTAAAATGAGGGTAGCTACACCCCATATTTATAGCTAGACCTAAGGCCCCCAGGCAAGTTCACACTTGGCCTTAATGGGTTTTCTCAATCCCAAGGATTAAAAGTAATCTTTCCCTTCCTTACACTCTCGTTTAACCCTCACACTTTATCCACGTGTATAAAATACTACGACACAATCTTACCATGGGATATTATATGGTCACGCCCGTAACATACTCCCCCTCTTTAAAACATTGCACTCTTGCAATGAAAAGTTAGGGAGATTAGTTGTAAGAGTATTTTCTCATTCCTATGTAGCATCCTGTATAGACTTATCCATCCATTTAATTTTAAATTCTCGAATTATTTTAGAACACAAATTTTTCGTTTTAACATCAAGAATTCTTTCTAGTACATGTGATTTAGAAGATAATTCTTCAAAAGTAACCAGAGTTTCAATTGTAACTGTATTGTCACCAAAACCAAGAAATTCTTTTAGATGACTTACATGAAAAACTGGATGGATTTCAAAGCCATCATGAAGAACGAGACGATAGGCTAATGAACCAATGTATTTGAGGATTGTAAAAGGTCCACAAAACCATGGGGCTAACTTAGCACAGTTACCAGTAGACAATGTCTTAGAATTGTGAGGTACACGTAAAAACACCTTCTGTCCAGGGTTGAATACATGAGGTTGCCTATTAAGATTGGCATAAAAACGTGCTCTATCTTGAGCAGTTTTTATATTATCTCATGCAATATGCAACATATCTTGCATACCCCAAAGAAAGTTTTGCATACTTCGCAACTCATCATGATGTATATTAACATCAATCGGGGCTCATGCCTGAAAACTATACATCAACATAAAAGGACTACATCCCACCAACGTATGCTTAGAGTTGTAATAAGAAAATTCCAAAATTGGGAGATAATGTTCCCACTTTGTTGGCTTTGCACCAACATATGCTCGGAGCATGTCCTCAATAATTTGATTTCCTAGTTCTGTCTTTCCATCAGATTGAGCATGATCCGTGGAGCTCATGCTCAATGTAGTTTCTAACTTCTTAAAGACTTGCATCCAAAAGTCGCGAGTAAACTTTGGATCTCAATCACTCACGATATCCATAGGTAACCCATAAAAATGAAATAACTCGTCAATGAATTGGTAAGCCAATTTAGGAGTTGTTACCGTGGATTTTGTGGCCATGAACCTGGCCATTTTAGTTAATCGATCAACCACAACCCATATGGTATCATGGCCTTTTTGGGTGCGAGGAAGGCTAACAATAAAATCCACTTATAATTGGGAATGTCCAAGGGATGTAAAATTCTAGTAGCTTTAAGTCGCTCGGATTTGTTAACTTGACATTGGTGATATTTGGCCACATAGCTATGTATGTCAAGATGCATCTTAGGCCAATAGAATTCAGTGGAGATGAGAATGTTGAGAATCGACTGGCCACAACTGGTTAACACTTGCACGTATGCGGGTGCAAAGATCGAGAATGATATTGCATAGAAAAACAGAAACACAAAGGTACAAAGACACAAGTATTTAACGTGGAAAACCAGAAATGGGAAAAATCACAGCAGCCCACAGACTCCGAACCAAATCACTCTAAGTAAGAGGATTACAATAAGAACATGCAAGGCTCTGACCTTGAGTTCTTATTCATCTAAACATACGGCTATGGAGTAGTTACTCACTCTCACTCTCTTAGTTACATAGGCAACAACCAATAGTAACTATACAACAATAATGATCATATCTATAATGATTGCCCTAGGTGTATTTATACTAATACAACATTCAGGGCTATTTATAAATATAGCCCACAAGGGTACATTAAACCCATTTACAGATATAGCCCCGAGTCGGCTTCGCCCGATTCGGATACGATTTTCGTCCACGACCGAATCGAACAATCAATTTGATTTTTTGGCCTTGGCCTATCGACCTCAGTCAAGTTGCTGTCAACAGATTCGGTTCTCCCTTTTCTTCGACTCGTGCTTCTCTTCCCATCCGGAGGGACTTGTTTCCCAACAGAGAACGAGCGTACGACGTATTCTAGGGTGCCCTACTTAGGGTGCATCATGGCATTCAAAAGAGAATTCTCTTTTTGACCTAAGGAAAATCTAGAACACAAACCTTCCCATTACGGTAGAGTAGAACGATCACTAATGTTTCTTTTGTTGGGCATGAACATATAATATCCCGTGGTAAGATTGTATGGTCATGCCCGTAACAATGTTCCTTCAAATGGTATGTGGATTTGGTCTCGTTGTATTATGTCAATCTTTATGTAACAGATGGTCCAGTGTATCTAACACATACAGAAACAATAGATGCTCCTAGCCCAAACTCGTTGTATAAGGTTGGAAGAGATGCAAATGGGAATAAGGCACGTGCATGTATCGTGGCTAACTATTGTCGCCTCTCACCAAGGTGGTATCGCAAAAAATACGACATAGAAACACATCTACGTAGGGCACATGGAATTGACATAGTTCTACCACAAGGGATGTAGATAGAGGAGGATCAGGGTACTCCGGGGGCATGCTTCAATAGCTATGAGCATTAGAGATCACTCAAAAGATTCATGGACCCCGAAATCAAGTACTATTGAAATCGGCAATCATACATCCAGAAGTTGAAGGTTAGGGTTGTTTCGAGGTTCAACTCTATTCCTGTTGAACTCCGACTTGACACGGAGGCAGAGTTTGTGGCACGATTTATGGACCACGAGATGGCGATCTACGACTCCAAAAAGGATGAGTGGTTGGAGATGTTGAAGAAGAAGATTGCATTGTGTTTGGATTCGTATGTAAGTATGTGTGAGGATTTCATTCTTGATATGTGTTGGAGGGTTTATTGGCAGAATTCAGATAATAACATGTGTCTTATTCTGGTGAAACTGTGTAAAAAGATGGGAATATCCACCGAAGAGGGTGATGTATGGCTTTAAACCTATCCGATGTGTCTATGCCACCAAGAAGGAGATTGCCTAAAATACCAGTTCAACGTAAGGAGCTCAAGTCAAACATTGATGTTGTCCCCCTAACATCAGATTCAGATGATGTTGCATTAGATGTAGCCACGGTACAAATTCAGCACACCAAGGTCGTAAGAACGTGGATCCAAACACCGGACAAACATTTTCCTAGGTTGTTTATTTGTGTTTGTCAATTTGTATCCTACTAACTGACATTAAGTTTGTTTTAATTCATGATACACGCATGTTTCTATGCATACAAATACCAGCTGACCTATGCATGACGCGATATGGACATTGACATTACAGAGTCAGAACATGAGACAATGATGGAGAAATGGCATCAACGTGGATGATGACATTATTCACCATGTTTATGGAGTACTCGTTGCCACCTAAGGTGGCAGAATGGTTCACCATAGTCGACCCACTATGGGTGTAACTACACAAGCAAACGACGAAGGGGCAAGACATCCTTGGGAAGATGGTCGAGCGTGATTTCATCTTCATTTCAATCGTGGTTCAGGGCCATTGTGTGTTGTGGACAAAGATGCGGCACAAAGTTTCTAAGGTGACCAACAAAGTAGTCTTCCCCACTAAACAACGCGTCCACTGGCAACGTCTTGAGTCTTGCAGAGATAGTGATTCGGACCATTTCTAGTGAACCGTCAGACCACGCCATTGTCCCCGAGGGTCGACATCACGTATTGCACATCCCAACTCGGCCAAATGGTTGGGGTTGTGGCTTTTACATGATGAAGACTATACACATGTTGGTTCAGGAGTTCTTACAAGGATGGATATCTCCAGCTTTTGTAAGTGTAGTTGCAAATGGATGTATTATGTGGATTTTGTATAGCTGTGTATATTTGGTGATAGGGCATAGAGATGCAGTTCACCAAACACAAAGTGGATTCACTTCGGATTCATGTGGATGAGTGGGCATGAACGGTATTGGGATTTCCAATTGCAATGGCCCCATATTGTAAATTTTGTCATGGTTGTCATGGCCATAAATATTTTGTATACAACGGATATTGTCATGAATACTGGTCATACCAAATCTCGAACCCTCAACCTTGGCACTCATCTCATAACACCTTACCCACTAGGTCATTTAGATTATATAATAATAATTTATGTCTATTGAGTGGCAAGCTCAACTGGAGCCGGATCAGCTGAATAAGCCTGAGCCGGCAAGCGAGACGGATCGGTAAGCTGTGAGCAACCGAGCCGGCAAGCAATAGAGCCGGTGAGCTGGGGAGCCGATTAGCCGGATCCAATCAGTAACCGGAAGCCTAGTATTAGTGTAGACTACTAGGCAATTATAGTCTCGTAGTAAGTGTCAAATGCTCGTGTGAGCATTGAAGTACGCGGTACTTCTATTAGTCCCACGAGGACTTGTATAAATGATGCTACTGAACATATTTGTATGTACAGAGTGTTTTTATATATTTTTGAATATAGCTCTGAGGTTCTGCTCTCTCTGTCTCTCTCGCGTACTCTGTGTATTCCCTGCTTTCTCTGTTTTCTAACACTTCCGCAAGTAATCGTTTACATGGTATTAGAGCGCGAGGGTTGAGAACCTCCTTTGCAGTCGACAAACGCTTGAAAGCAAACCCTAACAGGTCGTAAAACAGCAGACAGAGAAGTAATGGATAGAGGGATGGCTAGCTCGCTCCCTGTGGAGAAACTCGACAGATCCAACTATGCATCTTGGTCGTATAAGATGCACCAGTACCTGCTTGGGCATGGCTACTGGAGTTTCGTCGAAGGAGCCAATGAAACAGCACCTGATGCAGCACATAAGGACTTCCCAGTGTGGGAACAATCGGCAAGCAGAGTGATGTACTACTTCGCGTCCACTGTCGGAGACCAGCTGCTGAGCCACATCCGAGACGCCAAAACGCCGAAGGAGGCTTGGGGGAACCTGAAGAAGGTTTTCGCCGTGAGCACTACAGCCCGAAAGCTGCAACTCAGACAGGAGTTGAGCAATGTCCGACAGAAGGATATGTCGGTGGCGGATTACACGACCCAGATCAAAGAGATCTATGACTCGCTTGCCTCTCTCAACGTTGTCGTGCCTTTCGGCACCAGATCGTTTGCGTGAGTCGGGTGGGAACCGCTGGGGTTTTGGACTAGGAAGAGGAGAGTTTTAAGGCTAATAAGAATATAAATATGTTGTACGAAAGAGTTATAGCAAACTCGTGAATCCCACGAGTGTATTGTATTAGATTAATCAATATGAATATAAGAATATAAATTTGGGTTGAAAGAGAATGATATAGAATCCTCATGAATCCCACGAGTATAGTTTATTAATTGGTGTTTTTTAGAAACATATCCAGTTTCCAAATATTTTTTTACACACCTATTACATTGTGCTCCCCATCCTTATATGGTGATGAGAGAGTTCTCACAATCCATGCTTTTTCTTCTCTAACTATAGACTCCATGCTTTTCCTATAGATAGACTATATGCTTTGTCTAAAGTGATCATGCTTTTTTTTATCTAACTTGTATGGACTATATGCTTTGTCTAAAGTGATCATGCTTTTTTTTCTAACTTGTGCATTTTTTTATCAACTATAGCGTTCATGCACGCTAGATGTGCATGCATAGCTTTTTCTTTTAGCATGCGTTTTCTTTTAACTAAAGTTTATCCTAGATGAACTAACATTTCTATGTGGAACATCTATTTTTTAACACTAATGAAATGCTAGTGTAATGGTAAGGTCTCACATTATTAACATGGAGGTGCAAGGTTCGAATCTTGCCTTATGCATGTATTATTTATTTTGAGATTTTCTTCTATTTCTTCATATTTACTAAAACGTTACTTGATAAGTTTTTCATGTAGCGTACGAAATACACTACGACAACATTACCGTAGAGGAAAACGAGATGGTACATGTATGTCTTGGGGGCCTGGCGTCTAACTTCAGAGCGTTCCGAACGGCGGTGTGTACAAGGGAGAATACGCCGTCATTTTTCGACTTACAGTCGATGCTCCTTGTAGAGGAGAACCATGCTGGTGCATCAACTAGTGCACCCACTGACAACCGGATGTTGTACACGGAGGCAGATCGGTCCCGTGGGCGTGGTGGACGAGGCGGGTCGGCACGCAATGGAGGCGGTCGGCAAGAGCAAGAACGAAGGCACAAAGAACGTGCCGACAACAGTTCCGGGACTCCCATAGGCAGGGGGAGTCATGGCGACACCAGAAGACGGCAAGAGAAGTCAGGAATGGAACGCTGGTACTGTGGCAAAAAGGGCCACCGAGAAAGCGAGTGCTGGAGAAAACGAGCCGATTCGGACAAATCCGGATCCGGCAAGGCCGGCAAGGATGGCCGGCAAATCTCGCACTACGCGAAGGGATTGGGAGGATCCAAGAACGGTAACGGGCCAGCCTTGGTGATGAAGCACAAGACAAACTCGATGAAGAAGACCACTTCCGAATCGGAGGAAGTGTGGTATGTTGATTCTGGTGCGTCGAACCACATGACGAGCCACAAAGAGTGGTTCTCCTTCTTGGAGAAACCGGATCAACCAGGAGTAGTCGAAACCGGAGACGACACTCCTCACCCAATCGTGCACGTCGGAGAAGTCCCTCTGAGCCACGTCGGACTGAAGGGGAAGCTGATGAACGTATTGCACGTTCCGACAATCATGAAGAACCTGGTGTCGGTCGGACAAATCATCGACCAAGGAATGCAGGTGCAGTTTACGCACCTCGGGTGCTTCATCGAGGAAGAGGGCCAGATTATTGTGCAAGGGCGCAGAGACGGGAGGATGTTTATCCTCGACACCAATGACGTTGGCACCGCTCTGTTTGCAAAAGGACAAAAGGTCGAATCGGACATTGACCTCTGGCACAAGCGGATAGGCCACGTCAATTATTGGAGGCTTCAAGACCTGCAAACGAAACAAGTTGTTTTCGGTTTGCCGATGTTCAGCGGCCGGAAGGCCCAAGTATGTGAAGCCTGCCAACTCGGGAAGCAACACCGGCTTCCATTCCCTACCGAACGTAACCGGAGCCGTAACAAGCTCGACCTAATCCATTTGGATGTGTGGGGACCGGCACAGAATATTATTCTTGGCGGGAGTTGATATTTCGTCTCCTTCATCGACGACTATACGCGGCACACATGGATCTACCTCATTGAGCGGAAGAGTGAAGTCTTCGAGTGTTTTCGGAGTCTCCAAAGCATGGTGGAAAGGGAATCGGAGAGGAAGATCAAATGCCTGCAGTCGGATGGTGGGAAAGAATACTTTTCCGGCCAATTCAATAGTTATCTGCAGCAAACGGAAATTCGGCGAGAGTTCAGCTACAGATATACACCGCAACAGAACGGTGTTGCCGAGAGGAAGAGCCGGTCGCTTATCGATGCGGCGAGGGCAATGTCCGAACGGCTGTCTACATCCAGAACCGGATCGGTGACAAGGTGTCAGCTCACGAGTTGTATTTCGGGCGGAAGCCGAATTTGAGACACCTTAAGATCTTCGGTTGCATTGCATATGTGCATGTACTGGATGAGAAGCGTAGGAAGCTGGATGCAAAATCGGAAAAATGCATCCTAGTCGGCTATGCTCAAGAGCAAAAGGGTTATAAGTGTTATAACCCCCGGACAAGGCAGGTCCGAGTTAGTCGAGATGTCGAGTTTGATGAATCAGCATCGTGGTACTCCTTACCGACTCCGACTTCCGAATCTGGCTCGATGCTGGAGGATGAGGTTAGTGGGCCTGATCCGGTCCAGGTAGAGGATGATGAAGCGTGGACTTGGGATGAGAGTCCGGAATCGTTCCGGTTGAGCGGGCCGAACGAGAGACTGAGTCAATCTGACCAGTCCGATGAGGAACCGGCGAGTAGTGGAGACTCTGTCGTGCACTCCCCGCGCAAGGAACCGAGGAGACGGTTCACGCACAAAGAGAAGGGGAAGAAGAAGATGCCGGAATTCGAAACCGGCAACGATGAGTCGGATCGATGTGCATCCAACTCCGACAAGGAGAAAGGCGGATCTTCAGCAACGAAGACCGAACCGGCCAAGAAGGGCCTCAAACCGGGTAACGGTGAGTTACGGCGGTCCACCCGCCAGAAGGATCCCGTCAAGCAGTACGGGTACAATGAGTACATGGTGCATCACTATGCGTACATGATTAAGGTGGCAGAGGTGCGTGAGTCGAAGAGCTACGCAGAAGCGGCCAAGGACGCAAATTGGCGTGCCGCTATGGAGCAAGAAATGCAGGCACTTGATGTCAATGAGACATGGGAACTGGTTGACCCTCCTCGTCACTGTAAACCGATCGGATGCAAGTGGATATACAAGGTAAAGTACAACGCCGACGGTTCTGTTAATCGGTATAAAGTTCGGTTAGTGGCGAAGGGATATGCGCAGACCCATGGAATCGACTACGACGAGACCTTCGCTCTTGTAGCGAAGATGACGACGGTTCGAGTGGTGCTGGCGATTGCTGCAACAAGGGGGTGGCATCTTCATCAGATAGATGTGAAGAATGCCTTTCTTCAAGGTGATCTTGAAGAAGAAGTCTTTATGACTCAACCTCCCGGTTTTCAATCAGAGATGAACAAGTCGGCGATATGCCGGCTAAAGAAGTCGTTGTACGGCCTGAATCAAGCCCCTCGAGCTTGGAATGCGAAGATTACGCACCGGTTGCGTAAGATGGGTTTTTTGGCCTCCAAATCGGACTCTTCATTGTTCATCCGACAAGGCTCAGCCGGTCCGGTATGTATACTAATGTATGTTGATGATCTAGTCATCACCGGACCGGGTGTTCCAGAAATCAACCGCGTCAAGTCCCAGTTGTCGGACGCATTTGAGATGAAGGATCTAGGGGACCTTCATTATTTTCTAGGGATCGAGGTGATCCGAACCCCGGACGGCATATTGCTCTCACAACGACATTACGTCTTGAATATGTTGTACAAGTTCAGCATGACAAAATGTTGACCTGTATCCACACCCTTGGACCGGAACCAGAAGATTCGTCCCAACTCCGGATCGGCCTGCAACGAGCACCAGTTCTGACAGATTGTCTGAAGCCTTATTTACTTGACTATCACGTGACCCGACATCAGCTATCTGGTCGGAATGATAAGTTAGTTCATGCAGAAGCCGACCGTGGAGCACCTTCAGTGCGCGTAAAGGATATTATCGTATGTCAGCGACACGAAGGACCAGGGACTGTTATACCAGAGCGGTATACCCGAAGAGCTCGTCGGTTACACGAATGCCGACTAGGCCAACGATGCATCAGATCGCCGATCAACCTCCGGTTACATGTTTTCCCTATGTAGCGCGGTTGTTGCGTGGAGCAGCAAAAAGCAGCCAATTGTTGCTCAGTCGAGCACTGAGGCTAAGTATCGGGCGCTACCATTGCCACTTGTGAAGCCATTTGGCTTCGACGACTGCTACAAGACCTACGGATCGAGGTACTGACCCCGATTCTGGTCTACTGCGATAATATAAGTAGCATGCAACTCGCCAAGAACCCTGTATTCCATGCTCGCACAAAGCACATAGAAGTGCACTATCACTTCGTGCGTGAACCTGTCCTGAGCGGTGAGGTTGAACTTCGGTATGTTCACACGGATCGGCAAGTTGCCGACATCTTCACCAAAGCACTCGGATCGGACAATTTGCAACACTTCACCGAAATGCTTGGTGTTCAACATCTCGACGTGCCACACTTGAGGGGGAGAACAAGCAAAGACACCGGAATGGGCAAAGGCAAAGAGACTGCCGATTGCGCCGATGAGGGAAGAATAGGGGGCGGTAGAGTCAAGAAGGACAGAGCCGACCGAAGGAGAAGGCCAAGACCCGGACATGGTCCGATGTGGTGAAGGACTTGGAACCAGAAGACGAATCGGGAGCAACCGATTCGGACAAGAGCTGGAACGAATCGGAGACAGTCGATTCGGTTCAAAAGACAGATTCGGAAGAACCGGATCAATTCAAGGCCAAGCAGACACGGATGCAGCAAAAGTCGATGCCATTGCGGAGGAACCGACGGATCGGCAAGCGTCGGAGTCATAGCAGCGAAGGAGCTGAGAGGGGCCTATTGAGCAGACATACCGACCGAGAAGGTCGAGGCGCGCAAAATAAGAGGGGTTGCGGCAAACAAAACCGGACTAGACGAGGAGCGCGAGCAAGGCGGAGCGACGCCATGAGAAGTCGGTTGGAAGAACTGACTGCCACATAGACTGACACCAGGATCCAACCTCAAGTTGAGCTTGAGGGGGAGTGTTGAGCGGCAAGCTCAACTGGAGCCGGATTAGTTGAATAAGCCTGAGCTGGCAAGCGAGACGGATCAGTAAGCTGTGAGCAACCAAGCCGGCAAGCAACAAAGTCAGTGAGCTGGGGAGCCGGTTAGCCGGATCCAATCAGTAATCGGAAGCCTACTATTAGTGTAGACTACTAGGCAATTATAGTCTCGTAGTAAGTGTCAAATGCTCGTGTGAGCATTGAAGTACGCGGTACTTCTGTCAGTCCCACAAGGACTTGTATAAATGATGCTACTGAGCATAGTTGTATGTACAAAGTGTTTTTATATATTTTTGAATATAGCTTTGAGGTTCTGCTCTCTCTGTCTCTCTCGTGTACTCTATGTATTCCCTGCTTTCTCTGTTTTCTAACGCTTCCGCAAGTAATCGTTTACAATGTCATTATTAAGAGATGTATGCATACAACATTATAGAACACTCTGGAACATTATGGAACATTTTGGAACATTCTAGAACATTTAAGGAAACTCATGAAAGTATGACACGTGACATTGCTTGCTCTTGCATGCGTCATCACCTACTCCTATAAATTGAAGCCCCTCACTATTTTCAAGTTATTCCAGTTCATGTCACAGAAGGGTAGACCAGGACAAGGATAAGTAGGCGAGCTAAATATTAAGAGAGAGCGAAAGATAGATATATAGATATAGATAGAGCATAGACAAGAGAACAAGAGAGAGAGGAGGTAGAAAAAAGAGCAAGAACTAAATTATGCTTCCGTAACTGGTGTTGTTCACCTTGATTGTAATCAAGGTGCACCGAAGTATTTATACAAGAATGTGAACATGTTCACGTTCAGAAGTGGAAGGATCGCGCATTCCACTTTTAGATTCCCTTTGTAGTCACACAATTTTAGCCAGTTGTGAAATCGGGCGTGCACCAATATCACATGATCAACCAAAGATGGTGAATTTATTGATTTATTAATCCGATGCATCTCTATACCTAGAGAACATGCTATTTATTGGAGAAAATATAAATGTATGAGATTTATTTTTGCAATGTTTACAAATTTAGGGTTGGGGTTTACCGTGCATTCATTTGATACAAATTAATTATTTGAGGAAAGCATTAACAAGCATGGATTCCATTTTCGTGAGATGTAAAATGCAAAGGTTTGCAAAGGTTTACAATGGTTAAGATTTCCAAGAGAGGTGTATATGCTATTTGAGAAATTGATATTTATATATTATTGAATACAATACATCACAATTAATCCTTAGTAAAGATCATTAGGATATAATACCAAATGTATATGTTCATGACAACACATGAAAATTAGAAGTAGAAAGCATACTCGTAACTATTAGTTTACATGACATTAGACATAAAAGAATATACCCAAAACATATATGACAATTATTAAGGCATAGGCAATGCTAAATTTTTGGGTGCCAAAATAGAGACAACACTCCAGTAGTAACGTTGAAACATCTATTAAAATTTTCATTTGATTGTGTACACATAAACACTAAATCAAGAAGTTAAACACATATATACAAATGGAGTACTAATAATCTATACAGAACACACATTGATAGCCCTCCATACATCCAGTCTAGACAACCATCAACCATAGAAACATGATTGTTGTTGTATAATCCCCTCCAATAAAGCAAATACTCCCCAATATCTACCAATGCATCCTTCAGTCCCACTATAAGTTTTGGACGTGGATCTTATGTAGTTCTCTGATCTCCAAAGGACGATGTCCTATATTCTCATCCAGAGGGGGGCGATGGATGTGGGTTATCAGAATGTTCCCTTACATAGAAGCTTTCTATGGATGATGGCCCTTCTTATTTTATTTTGTTCTGATGACAACACACCAAACGCAAGCTCTACTCCTAGTGTAGATCGAGCCTCATCATGTTCTGTTGAACTCGATGACTCAGAATCTGACATTCTTGTCACCTTCTTTTTTTGAGACCTGGACTACACAACATATTTCTTTATTGGTGCTTTAACAGGTGATAAAGAGGCTGCCTTCAAATTAACATGGCCTTGAATATATGGCCTCAGTGTTGTTATTAGGTTGGTACTTGTCTCAATAGCATTCCAAAAGGATTCTGGCCCGCATGAATCCTTCAACAAGTAGTGTTCGGAGACGATCATCTTATGGACTCCTTTTGTACAGTTGACTAACACAATCAAATTAGTTGAGTTCGCGTCTTCATAGTCAAGCCGCAAAATTTTGCCATAGCTAAATGGTCGATCTTGGGCAAGCATCCCATGTCCAACCAGTCTAGAAACTAAGAGTACTACCTTCTTTTTACATATTGCAATGCCCACTCGTGTCCAATTAAGTCTCTGTCCAGCTGGTCTTCACCTCCTCTAGCCGTGACAGATATCATTTGACTAACTTCGTAAGACGGTTGCCTCACGACTTCATCCTCAAACACGAATTTCTTTCCCTTTTGCGGATACGTGACAACATGGATCTTTGTTGTCTCTGGAGGAGAGCTTTGATACTTAATCCAAATTTTTTTGAGCGGCCTCTCCTCCATAGGATCAGTCGACCTACATGAAATAATAGAAGAGTGAACCTAAACCTACATTCTCTCAAATGATAATGTATTGTAAGATGGTAAGGTTTGGAAACTGAGAATTCAAAAAATAGCTTGGCCTCATTAAGCTCTTGCCTAATAACTTGTGTAAGGGACCTACTTAAAGGGTGTAGTAATAAGGTCAAAAACCTAGTAAGAGGCACTGGAAAGGGAGTTCAGATAACGGAATAGTGAAACCTAAACCTATATCCTCCTAACTGGCAATGGTAGTAAGGTAGTTGTCAAGACTGAGAGAGAGAAAGAGAGAGAAAAAGAGATAGAGAGATAATTGAAAGAGAATTATTATATTGAAGCGTAAAATAGATTACAAAGAGTAGGCTACAAAATGGCGTTGAACCAATTTAGGTTTGGGATGGGTGGTAGATCCCTATTTATAAGTAATAGAGAACACTCTAGAATATTCTAGGTTATCCTAGAATGTAGAGTAATCTAGAAGATCTCTAGAGTATTCTAGAAGGTTCTAATGGTATAGAACACTCTAGAATATTCTAGGTCATTCTAGAATGTAGAGTAATATAGAATATTCCTATGATATTAGATTTCATATTCTAGAGACTATACATATAAGAATATTAATACAATGGTTAAGGATTTGACATGTGTACAACAAGGTCGTGGGTTCAAATCCTTTCGAGTCATAATGTGAGTGTCATGATCCTTTCGATGCATGATGTGACTGTTATCATGACAGTAGTAAGGTGGTATGGTAATGTTTTGGCCTCACTTCAGTCTTACAGTATGCACATTCCTAGTAAATGAAGGTGGTATGGTGTGCCAAATTAGCAATCCAGTAATGTTTTGGCCTCATTTCAGTGTTACAATAAGCACATTCCTAGTAAGTAGTGTAAAGGACTTGTAGGATGGGGGAAACAGGGTTAGAAACCTAGGAACTTGATTACAGGGCAAGATAAATGTATATCTAACGTCTCTGAGTTCTCTAAACCCTCAAATTACTAGAATTGTGACATCCCCATTAGTGTCCAGATCTCAGATTGCAAGCCAAATTCTACTGTATTTTGACCTTAATTCAGAATTTCTAAACATGTTTTTACTTCTTATTTTTAGCCTAATGTTTGCTTTCGTGTTTCTGATGACAACGACAAAGAAGGAGAAGACGTGTCTACCTCATCTTAAACGTCTTCCTAAATATGTCAACGATGATTGTCTCATGCAGATGCACTTGGTGGGTTGTTTAGCATATAATGGAAGTGTTAAGCCTCATGTCTTTGTTACCTACCCAAATGTCCACAATGACCCTAGTTTAACAGTCATTGTGATTCAAAAAGTTTTTATGTCTTGGGGGCAGTCTTTGCCGCTGACTTTATATATTCAACTTGACAATACTGCCTGTGAAAACAAAAATTCTATTGTCTTTGGTTATCTAAGAATGTTAGTGAACCAAGGAATTTTTAGGAAAGTGAAAGTTAACTTTCTATTGGTTGGTCACACACATGACCATATCGATCAGATGTTCAGTAACTTCTCTAGGCAGTTATCATGATATGATGCTTTCACGTTACCTAAGTTGTTCGACATCATTCATGATGCATATACGCCATGCCCAATTGTGGAACACTTGAAGGAAATATATGATTTCAAGAGATACATCTCAGATGGTGGAGAGCGAAATGCCAAGTGTTAACGCCATTAAATAATATAAGTTTCAACCACGTATTCTTAATAATAATAGAATGATCATAATGGTTGTACATTATTATATGCAAAGCAATATTCATCCTCCCCCGAATGGGAGCCTAAAGGCGGGTGTCAGTTTCTACTTCATATGCCTTCTACTTTTGTTTATGGTGCAGGACAAATGTCGATTGAGACTAAAAAAGTGGTCACCAATGTACTAGCTGATAATCAAAAGGACATTTGGATGCAAGCGCTACAAGACAAACGCAAGCACATTGATAATGCGAAGAAGTGTGTTGGGGAACAAGACACGTCATGCTGGGATGTGTTCTTTACAGATCAAGAACAAATTGTTGACAATTATGTCCTTGGTACTTGGATCGTGCAAATCCCCTTCGCATGGAATATACAACAATGTCGTAATTCTCAGACTTCTCCTCTTGCACCTAATGCGATTAATGATAGCTTGCTCCATCCACCACAAAGGGACATATATGTTGTCCAGGCTGACGAAAATAACGGAAACGAGGTGGCAAGGAAACTTGCAAGAATTGAAGGTGGGTATGTTAATTGCTACACCTGGTGATGATAATGAGCTGGGACATCAATTTTGGATTGGTAAGTTTATAGATGTGGTGATGCATGAGAACCAAAGCCAAATCCAGTCTATAAAGGTGCATTGGTACAACACTAGAAGCAAAAATGCCTTTACCGGCAAGTATGCATTAGAGATGATGGAATGCCCATAGTCAAGGGGGAATAAAAAGAGGAAAAGAAATATTCGTAGCACTTCATGCCTAGACATTGGTGACGTAGATATTATTGTTTACGACTTCACACTAACAAAAGTTGGACGTCTCAGGAAGTCTACAATAGATATCATCAAGGAGAAATTACCTATTCTACAAGGGGTCTCAAGTCGAAGGCAAACAAGATCGTCAACACATAACATGGAATGTCAACATCTAGTTTTAGATGAAGACAATGCCTTAATAGGTACATCCGAAGATGACGAGGAACAATCCGCATTGTTTATTAGTTATAGTAGCGACTCTGGATCATGATACGAGTGATTTTTGTAAATGTTACACTCGTCAATGTAATTTTGGTATCTATTGTAAGAGAGTGCCGTTTGTAATACTCAAAAGATGTAAAAGTTATGTTTAGAAATATTATTGCTTTGTACAAACATTGTTTGTTATAAAATACATTACTTCTTGACTTCTCAGTGATAGTGAACATTGTATCATTTTGATTATAGCATAATTTTAGCGTTTTTTCAAGTTTAGGAAATGATGAATTTTTGAGGTTTTCCAATAGTATTTTGAGAACATGTGATACTGGTATCATTATGTTTTGTGAATAGAGTACCTAAACCCCAAAATTAGAAGGAATATTCCTTATCCTTCCATTTTTGCGTGATCCTTCCACTTTTGAACGCGAACGTGTTTGTGGTGGTATGCATGCAAGCTAGGAAACATATAGAGAGTGCATGGAAATCAATTATCCGGTCTACGACAAGGAGCTTGCAGCAAACATATATGCCTTCACCGAGTGGCGACCCTATTTGGCTGGGGCCCAACATTGCATCTAGGTGCTAAATGACCAAAAAAATCTAATTTACTTCACCACCAGTCGTACATTGAATCGGAGGCAAGCCCGATGGTCATCTTTTCTCGCCGACTATGACTTTGAGATCTTGTTTCGACCTGGAGTTCAACATGGGAAAGTTGATGTCCTCTCTCGACATCCTGATTTTGCATTGTGCCCAGGAGATGACGCATATTCACAATAATCCCATTGTATGTTGCGGCCCGATCAACTTCAGATGTTCGCCACCTGCATGTGGCATGATGATTCTTTGCTCAACGAGATTGCCACAACAACCACGTCAGACCCATTCGCCAAAGAAATCATGGCCCGCATCAATGACCCATCTCTGGGCATGAAAAGCTCATATCTCAACCAATTTACAACCTGGGATGGGTTACTATATCGTAATCATCTCTTGCACGTTCCCGAAGGATCATGTCAGACACGAGTTCTACAAAATTGTCATGATGATCCTCTTGCCGGCCACTTTGGGGTCACGAAAACCCTGTAATTGCTATCTCGAGGGTTTTGGTGGCCCCAACCTTGGAAATTTATCAAGGAATTTATCAAGACATGTGATGTATGTGCTCAATCCAAAATGCCTCACCATCGGCCATATGGTCTTCTCCACCCGCTCCCCATTCCAAGTCGACCATGGGTCTCTCTATCCATGGACTTTATCACCGACCCCCCCTCTGGTTTGTGGCCATGACACGGTGCTAGTCATTGTCGATCGGTTTTCGAAGATGGCTCACTTTGTCCCATGTTCCAAAACCATTTCCAAGGAAGAGACAACTAACCTTTTTCTTAAAAATGTTGTCCGATTACATGGCTTACCCGAGGATATCACCTCTGATCGAGGTTCTTAGTTCATTTCCCACTTTTGGCGACGACTTCTACAAACATTCGGGACTTCTGTAAACTTGTCCACAGCATACCATCCTCAAACTGATGGACAAATGAAATGAGTCAACCAAATCCTCGAACAATACCTTCGGTGTACTGTGAGCTACCAACAAGAGGATTGGGTGGGCTTCCTTGCAATGGCGGAATTTGCCTACAATAATAGTATCCATGCTTCAACTAAGGTTTCCCCCGTCTTTGCAAACTATGGATTTCACCCTCATTTCAGCATTTCCATACCTGCAACTTTGGTCAATCCATCGGCAGAGATGCGTGCCCGCGCTTTACATGATGTCCATCGTGGTCTCTCCTTGGAGCTCCGTGTCGCTAGCGACCAATATAAAGATCAAGAGGACCGACATCGCTTGGCTGCACCGACGTTTCCAGTCGGGGACATGGTTTGGTTGTTACGTCGCCAGATCGCCACCACACGTCCTTGTGCAAAATTGGACTACAAAAGACTAGGCCCTTTTCGTATCACCAAGCGGATCAACCCAGCCACCTTCCGGTTAGCACTTCCTCCAACATTCAGGATTCACAATGTTTTTCACGTTAACTCTACCATCCTTCTCGAATTCTGGGACGACAACCTCCTCCACTACCACCTATGGAATTGTCAACGGGCAAAGAATATGAGGTTGACCAAATCCTCGACTCTTGATATCGTCGTCGACAACTCCAATATATGGTCTTATGGAAAGGTTACCCCATTTCGGACGCCACATGGGAACCAATTACACATTTACAAAATGCTCTGGGGGCCATTTGCGATTTTCATCAACGATGCCCACATAAGCCAGCCGCGAGTTCTGGGAGGTGGCCTTAAAGGGAGGATAATGTCATAGACACGATGGAATGTAGGGGGTTGAACCCATGACCTCCTAGTCTTATTGGGCAACCTTACCAATTGAGCTACATCCATCATGCACTCTCTAGAAGTTTCTTGAAAGTTCTAGTGATTAACATAGAATGTAATAAGTTGAAACTTATAAAATATAATAATGTATAGATGGATGTAGCTCAATTGGTAAGGTTGCCCAATAAGACTAGGAGGTCATGGGTTCAACCCCCTACATTCCATCGTGTTTATGACAGTTCAACACCAGTCTCAAGCCCTCTAGCGTACATTATCAATCATTCTCTAGTTGTAACATTCTCTCTTTATAATAATAATATCTCCATTTTGCTTCTTCTACATATCCCTATCCTTTTCTCTTGTCCGTGTGCTGACAGATATTGTAAATATTGTCATATAATTTGTACCGAGCGGATGTTGTAAATGTGGTATTATATTTTTGAAAAGAATTGCGTGCGGAAGCAATATAGAAAACTGAACAACAGAAAACACAGGATTAATGGAGAGCTTAGGTTTGCACAGTACGCACGGGAGAGACAGAGAGAGAGTAAACACAGAACTTAATTCAAAAATAATATTCAATCTGTACATAGGATGTGCTCAGTGAGCACTTTTATACAAGCCCTAACAATCAGGCTGACACAAGTACTGATAGTACTTGACTGCTCATAAATGAGCCTCAACTCTTACTCCCAAAACTATTCCTTACGAGGAATATCTTTCTAACGCCCTTTCGGTTTACGCACCGATACGGCCTTCCTACGCACCGGTTTGTGTACCGGTTTACGCATCCGTTTTACACACCGGTTCGGCCTAACCGATCGGTCCCAACCGATCCGGTCCTCGGCTTGCTCAGCTAATTCGACCGATGTTGAGCTTGTCTCTCAACACTCCCCCTCAAGCTCAACTAGAGGCTCTTCGGGATCTTCCGGATCACCGCTCCGGTTCCTCTTGGCTCCACGCCTTGCTCGCGCTCCTCGGCCTGTTCGACTCCGTGCGCTTCGACCCTTCCGGTCGGTACGACCCTTCACAGCTCTCTTGTTGTCGCGGTGTTGGTGCTTCTCCTACTGCCTTCTTTTCCGCTTGGCCCTCAGTTGATTCAGTGTATCTGAATCAAACATTCGAACCGACTCGGCTACCTCCGATCGGTTTTCACTCTCGTCCAAGTTGGCTGTCTCCAACTCGTCTTCGGTCTTCTCGCCCTTGACGGCATCATCTCCCCCATGCTTGGTTTGCTCCGGCTCTTTCTTCCGGTTGCTCCCCTTATGTCCGCTTTCGGACTCTTCCGCGGATCCGCCCTCGGCTTCTTCAGTCGATCCGAAATCGAATTCGTCATCCGACTCGGCGCTATGGTCTTTTCCGCTCCTTTCCTACTCCCTTCCGTGGTCATCTGGGACGTCTCTCCCCCTCAAGTTCGGCACGTCGAGGTGACGCAACCCAAGCGCACCCGAGAATTGCCGCAACTTGTCCAGACCAAGAGGCTTGGTGAAGATGTCGGCGGTCTGCCGATCCGACGGAACATACTGAAGTTCAACTTCACCAGAGAGAACACGCTCACGGACAAAATGGTAGTGCACCTCAATGTGCTTGGTCCGTGCGTGGAAAACGGGGTTCTTCACGAGCTGGATGATGCTGAGGTTGTCGCCATAGATCATCGTCGGATCAGACACCTCCACCTGCAAATCCTTAAGTAGCCGCTTCAACCATATGGCTTCGCATGTTGCGATAGCCGCTCCTCTATACTCGGCTTCGGTGCTCGACAACGCAACTGTCGGCTGCTTCTTCCTAATCCACGCGATTGTGGCACTCCCAAGGGAGAACGCATATCCGGACGTGGATCGGCGATCGGCGGCGTTACCAGCCCAACCAGCGTCGGTGTAGCCGACCAACTGCAAGGTTGTACCGGTTCGATATAGCAGTCCCTGGTCCGTAGTGTCACTTACGTACCGCAGTACGCGTTGCGCACACTGAAGGTGCTCCTCGGTAGGTCGCGCCATAAACTAACTAATCACCCCGACCGGATAACTGAGATCAGGTCAGGTGATTGTCAAGTAAATAAGGCTTCCGACAATTTGTCGGAACCTCGTCGGGTCGCACACCTTTCTGGAATTGGGGCGAAGCTTAACAGTTCTAGCAAGAGGAGTTGAAACAAACTTACAGTCTGTCATCCCGAATTTGAAGAGCATATTCAGCGTCTAATGACGTTGGCTGATTAGTATGCCTTCGGGGGTGCAGATCACTTCAATCCCGAGGAAGTAATGAAGATCCCCCAAATCCTTCATGTCGAATGATGCCGCAAGCTGGAGCTTCACGCGGTTGATTTCACCTAGGTCGGCGCCGGTGATGACCAAGTCATCAACATAGAGTAAAATACCGACCGGCCCGAGTCGACCTTTCCGAACGAACAATGAGGAATTTGATTTTGACGTCGCAAAGCCCATCCGACGCAGTCGATGCGTGATCTTCGCGTTCTAGGCACGCGGGGCTTGCTTCAGTCCGTAAAGGGACTTCTTCAATCGGCACACTGCCGACGTGTTCGTTCTGGAGTGAAATTCGGGGGGTTGTACCATGTACACTTGTTCCTCAAGCTCACCTTGCAAGAACGCATTCTTTACATCCATCTGATGTAAGTGCCACCCCTTGGTTGCGGCTACCGCGAGCAAAACACGGACGATCGTCATCTTCGCGACCGGCACAAACGTCTCATCGTAGTAGATGTCATGTTTCTGCACGTAGCCTTTCGCTACTAATCGGGCCTTGTATCGGTTGACTAAGCCGTTGGTGTTGTACTTGACCTTGTACACTCACCTACATCCGATCGGCTTCACACCCTTCGGTGCGTCAACAAGGTCCCAGGTCTCGTTTTCCGCCAATGCGTGCATCTCTTCCTCCATCGCGGCGCGCCAATTCGCATCTTGAGCTACTTCTGCGTAGCTCTCCGGCTCACGCACTTCCGCTACACGGGTCATGTACGCATAGTGATGCGCCATGTACTCGTTGTATCCGAACCGCACAATTGGGTTCTTCTGGCGGGTAGATCGGCGTAATTGGCCATTAGCCGATATCGAGGTCTTCTCGGCCGACGCAAACTTCGCTCCATCACGGCTTCCCTCAGAGTCGGACTCGCGTCGACCCGACTCGTTCCTATCCATGCCGTAATCCGACACCTTCTTCTTCCCTTTTTCTTTGCGCGTAAGCCGTCTCCACTACTCGCCAGCTCTTCATCGGACTGGTCGTACCGACTCAGTCGTCCATTCGGTCCACTTAACTGAAATGAAATCGGACTCTCTTCGTGGGTCCCAATTTCAGGCTCATCCGGAGGCATCTCGGCCTTGCTGGCCTCATCATCAGAACTCGGATTGGAGGTGAGGTCTGGAGTCGGAGACAAGTACCAGGATGCGGACTCATCAAACACAACGTCGCGGTTCACGCGCGCTTGTTTGGTACGCGGGTTATAGCACTTATAACCCTTCTGCTCGTCCGAATAGCCGACCAAGATACACTTCTCGGCTTTTGCGACCAACTTCCTCCTTTTCTCCTTCGGCACATGCACATACGCAATGCTACCGAAAACTCGTAAGTGTCGCAAGTTCGGCTTCGTTCCGAAATATAGCTCGTACGTCGACACTTTGTCTCCGATCCGGTTCTGGATGTATATCGCAGTCCTTACCGCCTCGGCCCAGTAGAACTTGGGCAAGCTCTTCTCTTCCAGCATTGCCCGTGCCGCTTCCACAACCGACCGATTTTTCCTCTCGGCCACGCTGTTTTGTTTCGGCGTGTATCTACAACTGAATTCGTACCGAATTCCCATCTGTTGTAGATAACCGTTGAATTGACCAGAAAAGTATTCTTTTCCGCCATCCGACCGCAGGCACTTAATCTTTCTTCTTGTTTTCGTTTCCACGAACCCTTTGAGGTCCCGGAAACATCCGAAGACTTCGCTCTTCCTCTCGATAAGGTAGATCCATGTGTGCCGCGTATAGTCGTCGATGAAGGAGACGAAATATCGGCTCCCGCCAAGACTAACGTTTTGTGTCGGCCCCCACACATCGGAGTGTATCAAGTCAAGCTTGTTCCGTCTCCGGTTACGCTCGTTGGGGAAGGGAAGTCGGTGTTGCTTCCCAAGCTGGCAGGCTTCACAAATTTGTGCCTTCCGGCCACTAAATTTGGGCAATCTGAACACCACTTGTTTCGATTGCAGGTCTTGAAGCCGCTGGTAGTTGACGTGGCCTATCTGCTTGTGCCATAAGTCGATGTCCGACTCGACTTTTTGTCCCTTCGCGAACATTGCGGTGCCACCGTCAGTAGAATCGAGGATGAACATCCTCCCATCTCTGCGCCCTTGTGCAATAACACGGCCTTCTTCCTCAATGAAGCACCCGAGGTGTGTAAACCGAACCTGCATCCCTCGGTCAACGATCTGCCCGACCGACACCAGATTCTTCGTGATGGTCGAGACGTGTAAGACGTTCATAAGTTTCCCTTTCTGCCCGCATGGCTCAAGGGAACTTCACCGACATTCGCAATCGGATGCGGAGTGTCGTCTCCGGTTGCGACTACTCCTGGTTGTGTCGGTTTCTCAAGATATGAGAACCACTCCTCATGGCACGTCATGTGGTTTGACGCGCCGGAGTCGACGTACCGCACCTTGTCCGATTTCAGGGTGGACTGCTTCATTGAGTTTGCTTCGTGTCTCGTCACGAAGACTGACCCTTTTCCGACTTCTCTGGATCCTTCAGCATAGTGCGATCGCTGCCAGTTTCCTTTGTCGATATGTTCGGAACCGGTCCTCTCCGACTCGGCGCGCTTTTTCCAGCACTCGCTTTCCCTGTGGCCTTTCTTGCCACAATACCAGCATTCCGCGGCGGATTTCCCTTGCCGATTCTCGTCGCCTCGACTCCCCCTGTTTACGGAGGGTCCAGAATTGCTGTCGACATCACTTCAGTGCCTTCTTCCTTGATCCCGCCGGCCGCCTCCATTGCGTACCGACTCACCTCATCCGCCACGACCACGGGGCCTATCTCCCTCCGTGTACAACATCTTGTTGTCGGTGTGCGTGCTCGTTGACGCACCCGCGTGGTTCTCCTCTACCAAGAGCATCAATTGTAAGTCGAAAAAGGACGGCGTATTCTCCCGGGTACACACAACAGTTCGGAACGCCCCGAACTTCGACGCCAAACCCCTGAGACAGACCTAGACCATCTCGCTTTCCTCAATGTTCACATCGATGGAAGCTAAGTAGTCATATATGTCCTTAATCCTCGAGGTATAGTCAGCCACCGACAAATCGCGTTGCCGTAGGTTGCTCAACTCCTGTCGGAGCTGAAGCTTCTTAGCTATGGTGCTCGCAGCAAAAATCTTCTTCAGATTTTCCCACGCACCCTTTGGCGTTTTTGCATCCCGAACGTAGCTTAATAGTTGTTCGCCCACACAATACGTGAAACATTACATCACTCTGCTCGCCGGGTGTTCCCACGCCGGGAAGTCTTTGTCTGTCGAATCGGGTGCTGTGTCATTTGCTCCATCGACATAGCTCTAGTAACCGTGTCCGAGCAGGTACTGGTGCATCTTGTAAGACCAAGACGCGTAGTTGTTTCTGTCGAACTTCTCCATCGGAAGCGAGCTAGCCATTCCTCTATCCATCGGTTTTCTTGTTCTTCTTCGTTGGTTTTCCCTTCAAGCAAAGTCGACTACAGAGGTTCTCAACCCTTGCGCTCTGATACCATGAAAAGAATTGCGTGCGGAAACAATATAGAAAATTGAACAACAGAAAACGCAGGTTTAATGGAGAGCTTAGGTTTGCACAGTACACACAGGAGAGACAGAGAGAGAGAGAGTAAACACATAACTCAATTCAAAAATAATACTCAATCTGTACATAGGATGTGCTCAATGAGCACTTTTATACAAGTCATGACAATCGGGCTGACACAAGTACTGACAGTACTTGACTGTTCATAAATGAGCCTCGACTCTTACTCCCAAAACTATTCCTTATGAGGAATATCTTTCTAATGCCCTTTCGGTTTACGCACCGATACGGCCTTCCTACGCACCGGTGTATGCATCCGTTTTACGCGCCGGTCCAGCCTAACTGATTGGTCCCAACCGATCCGGTCCTCGCCTTGCTCAGTCGATTCAGCCGATGTTGAGCTTGTCTCTCAACAATTTTGTTATAGTCGGATGTTATAATTATGGTCCACTCTTTGTATAGCGAGTTGTGACTCATTGAATATCTAAAATACTTATTAATGGAAAAGTTGTTTATCTCAAGTGTCTATCTGTTATAAGTTGATTTGTCGTTTCAGACTCATATTGGGATTTTTTTATTGTTTCATTGATCTGTTGTTTCATTGTTTTTTATTCAAAGATATGTTGTTTTCTCCCTCATACTGTGATTTATGTCTGTTGTTCTCAAAGATATGTTATTTCGTTTGTGTCTACTGTTTTTTACGTTGGTCGCCTAACCTTTAGTAATCAGGTCGCCCAACCTGTTAATTAGGCCACCTTACCTATTAATCAAGTCATCCAACCTATATTAATCAGGTCACCCAACCCTCTTAAAAAACATCTCTTCTTATAAACTAGGTCGCCCAACCTATTAATCAGACCACCGAACCTATATTAATCAAGTCGCCAACCCTCTTATCTAACATCTCCTCTCATAAACCAAGTCACCCAACCTATTAATTAGGCCACCCCACCTATATTAATCAGGTCACCCAACCCTATTAAAAAACATCTCTAATCATAAACTAGGTTGCCCAACCTCTTTAAAAATAGCTCGATATCGTAAACCAGGTCGCCCAACCTGTTTTAATATGGTCACCCAACCTATTAATGTGGTCGCCCAACCTGATTAAAAAAATGGCCTGAAAAACAATCATATTAACATACAAATTAACCACAGTTTAAGTCACTTTAATCAATCCCTAAACCCTCGTTTTAAGGAAAGCTTATTCATCCTCCAGTTAATTACAGAGGCACACTTGATTCATACTTCATAGAGACACATCTTATTCATACTCTAGTTAACTACATCTCTGTCTTAAAATTTCAATTAATCACATTCTATTATCGCATTAATCACTAAAAGATTTAGAAGTGATCGAGATGAATCTAAATGGCCATGATTTGATAACCTCACTTTATGATTATGAGGATGGTTATGCAACTATTGATGAAGAGTTGAATTCGTCTTCATCTGACGAAGTGTTGGCATTGCCGACATCCAACGAAGACTGTGTGTAGTCTTCATCTGAACCAGACGAGGAGGTTGATCCCTTCATGTATTGTTCAACCAGGTATTTTGTGTTCACAAGAGGTACGTACGATTTAATGCTTAAAGATTTATCGGGTCAAGTTAAGGTAATGTTTGAAACATTAAGCGCAATCGCAATGGATGCACCTCTCAATCTACATGCATGGTTGCAAAGATGACCTTTTTTATGTTCGATGTGCACAACATGTGGCATGGATGAGCATGTGTAAGGAAGGGTATCATAAGTCCAAGGCTAGTCCATTAGATCTTGTGAGTTATATATTCTTTATGATACCAAAGGAGGTCCATAACATGGACAACAAGTTAAAAATTGGGAGTGACATGTCAGAGGTTGATTGGTGTTTGATGATGTAAGATGCCTATGCACTCCAAGATTTTGGGAAGGTGGCTCATGTCCAACCTTACGTGCCCGATGAGTATGGAGTTCTTGCAAGGCAACCGTTCATCTTGGTGCTTCAAGATGAATGGATATTAAAGATATGTGAGCGATTGTCAATAAACAACTCTTGGGCAATCGACCCCACGTTTTAAACAAACCAACTTGGGTTGCCATTATATGCAATTGTGCCCAAACACCATGGGATTTGGTATCCCATTATGGTACATGATATGGAGTTCTAATAAGGGGTCAAACCATAAGCGAGTAGCTTTAAAAACTTGCTTGAGATTCATATTCGCACGGATGCCCAATATGAAGTCAAATGCGGTAGTCATCGAAAAAAGTTGGTCATTATATAATGCCATAAGTAATGTGGTTGCAACAGTCCGATTATCTTGGATTGTTGCAAATGGACAATGGTCACAAACACATTGTCGAATTTTGTTGTGTCGGTTCCACACCAAATAAACATGGGTGGACAACTTGTTGCCAAAGGTAAGTGCAACTGAGACAACCCATCTTTATAATCGGATGTGCCAACTCATGCAATGCATTACGGAATCCACATTCAGTGCCTGATGTGAGGAGTTAAAGGTAGAATAAGCAAACAAGCCAGGTGTTTGGCAATATATAGAAGGAGGATGGTGTGGCTTGACATGTGTGTGGAGGAAACTGTGGCCCAAGTTTGGTAGAATGTTCAACTATGGACATGTTGACACTACCAATATTGTGGAGAGACATTGGCAGTTTATCAAATATATTGCCTTGAGAGGGAGAATAAACCAATCAATTACCGATCTTGTGCATGTTTTAATCGAGGACAGTGAAACTGGCACTTGTGTCGGAGGCACCGTTATTGAATGGTAGAAACAACGACAAGAAATATGTGAGAGTGGTATATTTGCACCCCGTGCAATTTGTAGGGATCAAACAACAAGACTTAAAGAGGTCGAGAGGATACTATAGAGGTATGAAATTAATGATGCGACGGTGCATATTGTGGACGAGCCCCGATATTGGTTAAAAATATTGAGCTTGACAAAACCCATTGTGTGGTATAATTTATCGCTCCAATGCTCATATTGTGATTGCCAAGACCCTACGAGTAAATGTAAGCATATAACTCAACATCTGGATGATATTTGAGAGGCACATGCCACATTTATGTGGGTCGCTGTCTTTTATAGATCACGCGGCCCATATGTGCAATGACCATTTCGTAGAAACTGAAGTGGAGACAAAGGTAGAACCAGTCAAGGAGACAAACCAATGTGCATCAAATATAAAGGAATGGGAGTTGGAATTACAAATGACCGAGGTAACTATTCAATGTCTTAGGCAAGGGTTACAATCCCTTGATCGTGCACAAGTTTTGGCATGTATGGCATCCTATAAAGAAATGAGACAGATCGTGGGGTATCACGTTGGTGCACTGGAACCAACCAATGAAAAAGACAGTGGATCCATAAGGCGGAAGCAAGCAATTGGTGCGAACAAAGGAGCATCAATCAACATTTTACAATATCTTATTGGTAGCTCCCCAAACGCTTCCAAGGCACACATCGGAAAAATGTAAAGATGTGCAAGTCGAACTAGGAGACAGTTACCAATATGTGAGACAGAGAAGATTCGATGCTTGAAGGGACTCAAATGCTAATGGTTGCAAGAATTGTGGCCGCATCTTGCCATCATCTCTAGATCAACCATAAACATAGCTTGAGTGGTTTTGTGGACTAGTGCATTTTGGTTTACGATGTTTAAAGTGGAATTATGTTAAAAGGATGTCATATGTTGATTTATGTTTCAAGTATGTCATATGTTGATTTATGTTTTAAGTTTTATGTTTCAAGTATGTTATAAGTTGAATTTTGTTTTAAGTTTTATGTTTTTAAACTTTTAAGATGATTATTTGTTTTATGTTAAGTATGGTGAAGTTCGTCGATTTTGGAAATTTTAATGGTGGATTTTGTGACCGTTTGATATGTTATTGTAAGTTTTAAGTTTCAAGATCATGCTTATTTGAAGATTTTGGTCGAAATGATACATTTGGTTGGGCAACCTGCACGGTTGGAGTTGGGCAACCTCAGTCAATTTTTTTTTTTGCGCATTCTTTCTTATCCAAATCAGACGGTGTAGATTGCATGCGCAATCAGCTGAGCGACTTGCACTGTCAGTGGCCGCGATTCCCTCACCAACCCTATTTATGATTTGATGTATAATACGTAGGAGCCAACTAAAGCGATAATATATAAGAGTGATCGGATAAAAGCAACAGTATACATCATCAAAGCTACACAACTATACACATTACCATTCGACTAGAGCGATACACGAACATGCATGCGAGCTAGAAACAACAATACACAAGAGAGATATGATAGACGCAACAACATAATCAAAGCTAGAGGACATCAAATGGTCCAGATTTAGGATAGGTACAAAAGAAACATTGGGAAAACTCCGATGTACTCACGCGTTCTTCATTATTTCCGTGAAAGCCCCCGAGTTTTTTTAGATGCCCACAATGAAACCTGTTGGACGAAAGAGAGGGAAAAAAAAGGGATAGATCAATCAATCGTATGATCATCACCGCTCAAATGGTGTGTCTAGGTTGGGGAAGGGCACAACCGAGGGAAATAAGAAAAACTCAGGGGCATGTCTAGGTTGCAAGAAGTAGGCTTCTTAGAGAACCCCCAAAACCCAGGTCTTTCATTCTCTCCTCTTTCACAAGGAGGTATCTGTAGTAGTAGTAGTAGTAGTATGTACATAGTAGTAGTGATGTAGAGCATTAGGGCATCCTGAAGGGTGGGATCCATGACTGTGTTTTCTGTCTCAGCCCCAACCCTTCTACTTGGTTGCCTCCCCCACTAACACACACACACACACACACACACACACACACAGAAAGAGAGAAATAAATAAATAAATATATACATATTCCTTCCTCTGCCAATTCCATGCCCTCTTCCTCCGTTTCTCCCCCTTTGTCTGTCTGTTCTTCCGAGAATATGCTGGAGTTGCACAGGTATAAGCATGTGGACTGGAGGCCATCTCCCGTGGTCGCCCTCGCCGCAAGCGTGGATGGCAACGTTATCGCTTCGGGCCGTGGAAATGGGTCCATTGAGATATGGTCTGTCTCTTCCGGCTCTGTTGGATGGCATTGTGAACTAGTAAGATTTCTTATGCTTATTTTGGTAAGAATAACATTGGGAAAAGAAATCGACCGAAGTATACCAAGGTATAGCAGCATGGATCATGCCACCTGGTTGGGGTTTGCTTGAGACATTGATGTCATTGTATACTTGTAAAAACTCATTTTTTGATAATGCACTTGAACAACTACCCTATATACATGCTTTGGCGAAACCACATGGATGATGCATTCAATTGAATTTTGCTTGAGAATGTAAATATTGTCCAGATGGACGGTATTGTGAAGTTATAAAAGAATATCGTCCATAATACACTAGAAACTGCCCTATATATGCTTGGGGGCAACCACATGGATTGCCCAGTTGTAATTGCTTGAGAATGATATATTATCCAAGGACGCCTTACTCCAGGATGTGAGCAGGTCACTTTTTTCTCCTACCAAAGTGAAGACTTTCCCCGAGAACTCCCCAAATCCCCAAAAATTACACAATAGAGAATCCCCCCCATACATGTCAAAATCGTCCTGTTTATATAAGATCTCTCCTTCCCTAGATTTGAATGCATGTACGTGCTCTAACTTTACCACTTTTCTGATTTTTTCTCAGAATTGGATGTCTACATTTATAGAAAGGTTTGATGAATGTGTGTGTGTGTTCCGCTGCATAAGCTTTTCCTGTTAGACTTATTCCTACCTTAAAAATAGATATCTATCAGGAAGATCTACTACACTATCAAATATGTAAATACATAAATACGGAACCTTCTAAAATCCTAGTAAACCTGGCATTTTTGAATTGGGCAGCTGTGTGTGAGTTGGCAGGTTTGGCACTGTGTGCCATTGGCAGTAAAACACTGGTTTGCTTAATGGTGGTGTTTTCTGTTTGATTTGAGCTCTAGCAATTTCCATTCAAAATTTTGTGGTATCCTGAGGATGCATTTTGAATCTTGCCCATTGCATCTGAATACAATTATGAGTAAGATGCACATCATTTCAATGGAATATGTCATGGAATCTTTATAGTTTTTTTATTTTGCTTGAAATCAGTACTATCATTCCTTATCACATCATTTCAATGGAATATGTCATGGAATCTTTATAGTTTTTTTATTTTGCTTGAAATCAGTACTATCATTCCTTATCACTACTACAACTATAAAAATTTGTGCATGGAATTATCATATTATTTCAGTAATGCCGGTATTATATAACTGCATTTCTCTAATAGTTTTACTTCCTTTACTGATGCGGGAACATTGGTTATGTTTTAGTGAAGCTAGTGATTCTCTATTTCACATGAACTCATTGCTATTGATCTTTGAAGCTATAGTAGATTTAATCAAGAGGCTCAAATTCTATGAATTTTGGCCTCATGGTAATAGATTCATACATGTAGTTAGTTTCCTCGTGTTCCATTTCAGACAATTCCAGGTAAAAAGGATGCAAGTTTGTCATGCCTCATGTGGTCTCCTTCGAATACTTGTACATGGGGACGCCTTTTTTCTGCTGGTCTTGATGGGTTCATATCAGAATGGGATCTTTCAACTCTACATCCAAAGGTGGGCTTTTCTCTTGTTTGGAAACTCAGAAGTCTTAACACAGTTGATGCAAAAGCTTTTTGTTTCTGGGATTTAAGGAAGAAAATACATCGTTGAGGATCTGAACGTGCAAGCACGAAGGTGGTTTTTGTGTGCAGGAGGTCTTGAACTCATATGGAGGGTCTATCTGGCAAATAGTACTTGAGCCTGATGCTGCTGTTACTGCTAGTGCATCAGATAGACTAGCTAGTCCTGAGGAAACTAGTTCTCTTAGTTCGGATAATGACAGTGAAAATGACAAAAATGAAGAGGATAATAGTGAAGATGAGGAAGAAAATGAGGGAGAAATGAGGGTGGCCATTGCATGCGATGATGGTTCTCTGCGGTTATTTACAGTTAAAGATGGGGAAAGCTTGACCTACAAAAAGTCATTTCCTCGTATAGAAGGTATATCATTGCTTTTCTTATACTGCTCAACTACATATAAATCTCAACATTATTGTTAAACTTCGTGTGTTTTGAGCAGGTCGAATTTTGAGTGTTGCGTGGAGTGTTGATGCCAATAGAATCTTCTCTGGTGGTTCTGATGGGTAAATGGTGGAGGTTAACTTAATTTTTTGTTTGTTCTAACTTTCTATTGCCATAACTTGCTAGATATGTATTACAGCTGCATAAGATGCTGGGATGCACGAGTATCTCGAGAAATTTATCGAATAACTGCTGGGTTGGGAGTTGCGGGGAGCAATTCGAGTCTTTGTATATGGTCTATATTATCATTAAAGTAAGTAACAACTACACGGACAGCGGTGTTGCAAATTGGTGATGAAACTAACATTATTAGATAATTCCTCTTGTTCTGAGTTCAGTATGGAACTTGAGTATGTATTTATAACATTCAGCTTTGCCTACAGGAAACTGTGTGTGTGGCTATAAGTGTAGCTAGTGCAAACTTAACTTTCGGATATTTGGAAGCAGTCAATTCAAATTGTTACTGGGTATTATGTGTAGAAACCTTTCCACAACTAACATAAAAAAAGTGAAAGCACTCTGAGTTCACACGATCCTTTGTAAGAAAAAAGAAAAATCCAAAAATGAAAACTCTAAATAAAATATGAAGTGCCTCCTAGAGGTACCTTAACAAAGTACTGTGTGTAAATGAATGCAATGGGCTTTAACTTTAGCTTGATGCTTTGTAGATCAGAAGCCTAAAATATCCTCTGCAATAACTCAACTTTTTTATTTTTATTTTGTGTAGCGATGGAACTGTAGTGAGTGGAGATAGTTCAGGAAGCACCCAGTTTTGGGATGGAAAGCAGGGGACATTTTTGCAAGCTTTTACAGACCATAAAGCAGATGTCTTGTCTTTGGCTCCTTCACCAAGTAATCAGTCAGTTTTTGCAGCTGGGGCTGATGGACAGGTGAATATGTATTATTATTTCTCATATTTTTGACATTACGCTGTAGAACATTAAAATTAGGCTAGGTTTATTAATATCTTAACATGCAGGTTGTGCAATATCAGCATGTCCACAGAAGCAAAATCCTGGCTGATACAATGAAAAACGCTGAAGTAGATATAGGGATTGGGCTAGGTGAAAGGTGGGTTTATGTTGGCAGTAAAAGAACTCATAGCCACGATGTTAATGCATTGGTTGTCGCTTGTCCTCATGTTGCAGGTATATAGATTTGTGTATTTGAGATTGTCCTTTGAATTTTATGATGTGTCATTCAAGGATTCCATTTTGGTAAACTTTCAGAAAGTGGAAATGATTTGGATTTGAAGATTAAATCATTGAAAATTAAGCCAGTAAGGAGGGTAAGAAAGAAATTGAAGTCCTGGATGGAGCAGAATCAATTCAATTTGGATCAGCTGGGAATTCCGATGCTGATTTCTGGCGGCAATGATGCGAAACTTTACACATACCCTGCAAATGCTTTTATTGCTTTCCATCCTCATGATGTTTGTTATGCTCCCCAGCGAACCCCAATCACACTTGCTGCTAAACAACACAATGGCCTTATTATGATGGCACAACATGATCATGAGCTAGAGATTTGGAAGATCATGGTGAACCCACCAAGTAAGGCTGAAGTTGAATCAAACAAATATTTTGAGAGCATGTCTAATGGCAAGAGGAAATCACAAGAACTGCCTCATCATAATGGCAGGCAGAAAATTGTGAATGGTCATCACAAGTGTATACACAATGGTATAACTAACGGGCATGGTTTCAGCAAATCTAAAATCTCCTATGATCCTAAACACTTTGGGAAAGTGAAAGGCTCCTCACCGGAGTTGCTTGCCAGAATAAAGTGCAAATCTGCAGAAAACATAACTTGCAGTGCCTTATCTGATTGTGGACAACTTGTTGCCTTCTCAGATAATTCAAAACCTAGGGTATTTGAATTAGAACAACAGCAGAAGGTTGGTCTGGCTGAGGCAAAAATGTGGGGGATAACAAAGAGAATGCTGCCAGTGAATATTCCACCAGCTCAATGTATGGTATTTTGTGGTTTGAAGCGACTTATTTTAGCCTGTTCAAATCAATCCGTTTGGGTAAGCTAATTAACTTGATCAATGTCACACATTCCTTGCCTGTATTTAGAACCAATAGGAAATTGGAACTTTGAGAATCACATAAAGGCATACTGCATTTAGTGACTATACAGAACTGATCAATAAGTTTAAAAGTACACATTCTTTGGAGTCTTTGGGTCAATTTTTGATGTTTCTCTGTTTGACAAATTTTCAGATTGTAGATATTCAGACATGTATTGTTCTACATCAATTTGAGATCGAGAGGGATAAAGCACACACTACAATTTCTCCTATTAAGTCCATGCACACAAGTTCAGATGGTAAATGGCTCGCAATATCTAATGCTGGTGGCGACATTACAGTCTTTAATCTTGAAACGTTTCTGTAAGTTTATTGATTTATATTTTCTGTGCAATCGTCTCAGGTTTTATGCTATTCATATTCAGCCATTTTTTCACATTAAAGAACAGAACAGTCTAAAGCACAGAATGAATAAGCTCTTGTTTTGTGCTATATTATCATGGAATAGCCTTAGCCCTTTTGTAGCACATCATCATTATGTGCTATCACAGTTGGAAGCAGTACAGCTCATGAGGGAGGTAGGGAGAGCGAGATTAACATATGTGGTGAAGGCTGAAACTGACCTATCAGGCAGATTATGTAATGCAAACAATAATATTTGAGTATCCAAGAGGAATATGGAAATATTACTTAAAAAGAACTATAATCTTTTGTACAGTTAGCCTGCAGGATGGGTAACACCCTTGAAGCTGACTTGGTCCTTGCAAATCACTCAGAAGTGGAAGAGAGGAAAAGGTGAGGCAGGTAACAGATGTATGGGTGGTTCTCTATGATATTAGGTAAAATGGCAAACATGATATACATGGCTGTGGGGGAGCACAAAGGTTTTAAGGTGAGAGATAGGTAACCGGTTCAGTGCTCAATGGGTCACTGTGGTAAGTACAAATCTCTTGTCTCTATTGCATAATCTTATCCTGTCGCTTGAGGGTAAGATGGTTGACTCGTGTGAGAGTAATGCCTTGGTGGGCGATGGATAGTGGGATGGACTGATAAGTTGGCAGATGTGATTGCCTCCAATCCCCCTATGTAGACGAAGTAATCCTCTAAGTGACTTTTTCCCTATTTACTTAGGAATCTACTGAGGCATCATGAAGCATTGTCTAATGCGTTTCATTTTTCCAAAGATTGCCTCCATTCAGAACTCAATACTTTATTACGTGTCTTTGGCGTTCCCTTACATTTTTCCCATTCAACCTTAGACAATCAGTTTGAGAAGTTTTTTTGGCGCTTAAGCTGTATGTCATAACCGCCCCATTCCCACAATCTCAATCGGAAGTGATCCTATCTCAAGCAGTTGGTGATTGCATTTTGTTTCTATCTTGACTTGAAGAAAGCTCATAAGAAAACGCTTGGACCTTGTCAAACTTTTCCCAAACTGACCTAGAAATGCTATTACCCATACGTCAACCCCGTAGAGAAGCATTGTTTATTTTGACCCTTACATATAAAAGCGGTTGGGGATAAAGGCCCAAGGACTCTCTTGTTTTAATATATTTTGACCCTTCCATGTGAAAGCTCTTTTCGAGAGCTTTTTAGACATAATATTACTATATTTGTGGCCCCAATTTGAGGGTTTATAGGCATTTACATTGTTTTTTATAACTTTTGGGTCATTGGTCGTGTGTGAACATGCCAACATGACCTAAAAGTTTCTTATGAATAATAATTGGTCCCAAACCTCTCATAATGAGATACTTGGCTTTTAGTGGATAGGGTTTTCTTTGCATTTTTCTGCATAGTTTTTCTACTTTGTCTCCTCACACAGCAGCCCACTCCCTTGGTGTTTTGGATCCGACAACATCATCACATCATCACATCATCATCTCTCTTTCAACTGGTATCAGAGCTAGAGAGTTTCGTCGTGAAGAATTTGTCTCATCAGGTGATTGTGCATAGAACAACAAGTGATTTTACCTTTTTTGGTGAGTTTCTTTTGAACTCTTAAGTGCAAACATGACTACTACCTCATCTAATCTCAAAAGCTTGTTTGAGATCAAGAAATTTGAAGGTAGTAGATTTGATTTATGGAAAGACAATGTTAGGCATTCTCTTTCTTAAAGATTGTGAAGGAGCACTTCTTGAAGTCAAGCTTGAAGATATGACGAATGTAGCATGGATGAAACTAAACAAGAAGTCCATCACTTGCATCAAGATGGCTGTATCAGATGAGATTTTAGTGGATCTGAAGGGCCCCACAACTACTTTTGAGGTATGGGAGAAGCTGAAAGCTACTTATGTAATTAACACGCTTATAAATCAAGTGCATCTCATGCGTAAGTTGGTGTGTATCAACTTAATGAGTCAAAAAGTGCAATTGATCACCATAAATCTCACAATTCCAAGACTCCGGATTATCTCCCTTTAATGATAAGTGTAAGGTCATCTTCTTGTTGGTGACCTTATATTATGGGAAACATTTGTTGTTCACTCTCGAATAACCCTAATCTTACGTTTGATGGCGTAAGAGGTTTAGTTTTGAGTGACGAAACTAGGAAGAAAGCTAGTGGAGAGGGAAATGGTTCACAAATGTGGATTGAGGAAGAACAGAAAAGAAAAGTGAAAATGTACATAGGAATAGGAGCAAAAGCAAAGCAAGGCTGAAATGACATATTATCAATGTCGTAGGAAAGGTCATAAGAAGCCTGATTGCAAATATTACAAAGCTGATTTATAGATAAAGAAGAACACAAGAGACAAGAAGAAAAAGGACAGCGAGAATGAAGCACATAACCACTTTAAGGACAATGACATAGAGAAGGCCAATGTGGCCTCTAGTGTCATAATTGAGGTGCCATCAAATGTAGAAGATATTCTTTGTGCTACCATGGCAGCAGATGATGTTGAAGTTAATGGTGCTTCTATTTTTATTCATGCATAGGATATGCAGATTACAAAGAACGATCTAATTGATGCGTTGTTTACTTTGAATGATGCTTTATCACAAACATGGATTGTGGATTAGGTGCATCATTTCATGTTACTCCTATTAAGGAGTGTTTTACAACTTTAATGTCGGCAGCCATGGACATCTATAGCTTGGAAAAAACCATGGTTGCTCTATTGAAGGTATTGGCACAATTCATCTCATAGTGGATGGTACTAACGGGCTGGTTTTGCATGGTGTAAGGTATGTGCCAAGCATCAAGAAAAGCTTAGTCTGTTGGACAAATGGATATGCATGGATATAGTACCCTCTTTGAGAAAGGGCCATGGAAGCTTATCAAAGGATTTAGGCTAATTGTTAAAGGTACAAAGGGACTATGTATTGCTTGCATGGTAAATCTTTGATGGGCAAGTTTATTGCTTTGGCTGAAATCCATTCACATATAGAATTATGGCATAAAAGGCTTGGCCACATGAGCCAAAAAGGCCTTGATAAACTATGTAATTTGGACAATGCTGATGTTAAAGGGTCAAAACTTGATATTTGTAATGAATGCCAATATGGTAAGCAAGTAAAGAATTTCTACTACTCTAGTGTCTCTCGTAAGACAAATCTGATTGATCTCATTCATTCTGATGTTTGCAAAATGTCCACAAAACCTATGGGGGGGTGCTCTTTATTTTATTTCTTTTTTTGATGATTACTATATGAAGCTTTGGGTATATTTGTTAAAATCTAAGGACGAAGGCTTGGCTGCATTTAAGAAATTTCATGCATTTGTGACCACCTAAACAGGTAGAAAGCTGAAATGATTACGCACAGATAATGGGGGTGAGTTTACAAGTTCTAAACTTAATAGATTTTGTGAAAATCTTGGTGTTAAAAGAGAGCTAATAGTCCCATGCAGCCTGTCTTCCAAAATGGTGGGCCTAAAAGGTCTAACATGACTTTATATGAGAGGGTAAGATGCACGCTGTCCACAACTAATCTCCCCCATGGATTTTGGGGAGAGGCCTTGAAAACTACAACACATGTTTGCAATAGATCCTGTCATGTTCGGAAAAGGTCGCATTTCCTAAAGAGGATTGGTTTGGCAAACCAGATTCATTTGACCACCTATGCATCTTTGGCTGTGATGCTTTTGTGCATATAAGGTTTGAATTGAGAAGCAAATTAGATGCAAAATCCATGAAAGGAAACTTTATGGGTTATGGAGATGAAGGTGAAATGGGCTATAGGATTTGGCTACCTCAACTCAAGAGGGTAATATGCAGCCAAGATGTTGTATTTAATGAGGCAAGTCTGCGTAAAAATGATTGTTCCTAAGTGTGACCATAAAAGAGTCAAATTTCAGCATGTACAGCCACAAGTTAAATTTGTTAGGAAGCGATCCACCACATGTGTTTGATAAAGATAATGAGCTAGTGGTTATTGAGCCAGATGATGTTCAATGGCAAAATGACGCTCCTGATGGGCATATGTAGACTATTAACAATGAAGATGTTAATGTACTTCCTGATGTAGATCCATTGCCTGATAATGTGGATCATTGGGTAAGAAGATCTATACGTCCAAGGAGGGAAGTGACTAGATATGACCCCTCTATACATTACATTATGTTATTAGATGAGCGAGAGCCTCTTCTTGATAAAGAGGCAAAACTATGTGAGCACAAGAACAAGTGGGAGTTAGCCATGTAGGAAGAGATAGAAGCCTTGCATGCAAATAATACTTAGCGTTTGGTTGAGGTGCCCAAAGGTAGGAAGGCCATTCCAAACAAGTGTTGCTAAGGGATATGCCCAAAATTTGGGGATTTATTTCCAAGAGGTTTTCTTGCTAGGGATAAAGGCCTTTGGTTCTCTATATTCTCTCTCTCTCTGTGAAAGATCCAAAAGATGCATAAAAGCAAAATTTTGTGTTTCGGTTGGATGCAAGATATAGTAAAATGGTTTGGTAGATGGGATGTGAGACATTTGCTTCATGATGCATCATTAGATTCCTCTGTAAATGAGGCCTTTTTGCAACGCCAATGTATCATGACATGGGACAAATGTGGAGGCTCACGCTTTACACATTATACTACACATGTTGCACCTAACTACAAAACCATATTCTTTGTGGAACAGGGAAATCGTACACATCGATACATGTTAGAGCCCATATCGTTATTTGCCATTCGAACCTTGGCTTCCATGCGACTTAGCTCACATGCATTGCGATGTGAGACAGGGCATTGGGGCACAAGTGATGAGAGTGGTCGGCTATGCACACTTTGCCCTAAACAAGTTCACGAGGTATCACACTTTGATACAATGCTTTGCCTTTGATCATATTCGACCATGCTTTCCACATTTCTTTGACTGAGCCCAATCCTTGCATGAATTCCTCTCACAACCACAATGTGCACTCTCGATTGCAACATTCATTGGTAAAGTTCTTGAACATCGAGAGTCACTACTCACTTTCACATGTATCACATGAAATGTAATATTTTTGGTCTCATAGGTCATATTTGACCTCTGAAGACGATAATATAATCTATCTCAAATAGTGTTAGAAGGGCACACAAGGCACCCAAAACGCAAGCCCCATTTGATGTTGAAAATGGGAAACATGATCTATTATGCCATTTGATTGTGCAAGAGATCAATCTTATTAGAGAGGATATAAAAATAGCACTAAAAGAAGAAATAAAAAAGGAGATAGAGAAACAAAAAACTAAGTTGTATGCCTCTCAAGACTGAGTTATTAGAAGAGATGCGGAAAGACATAATAAGCCATGTGAAGAAAACAGACTTAGAGCTCAAGGATGACATGACACAATACCTTAAGGATGAAATATCCTCAAGTAAGGTTGCGTTAGGAGCAATAAAAGTGGATTTAGAAAAAGGACAAGAAGTAGTGGAAAGATGCATCCCTACAGTGAAAGCCAATGTCACTAAGGAAATGCAAACACGGGCAGACATGGCCAAAGATGCCAAAGCTCAAGCTAAGCATGCCCCAAAAAAATTAAAGCAAATGCTCCTTGGATAGAGGTAGTGAAAAAGCAAAAAGGAACATCCATGGATAGGATGGCAATGATGAATACTGCATTAGAAGAAGAAGCTCATGCATTCCATGTACGAGTGGTTGGTTGGTGTTGGGAATAAAGGGCCATCGTGCCTTTTATTAGTGCACGAGTGTGAACGCACTCGTAGCACACTTTTGACTTATATATACATAATATCTAAAACCAAAAAAGAGGTACACTTTGTACCCAAGACAACGTGCATCTCTCTCTCTCACTCAGACTCTCTCCCTCTCTGTTTTTTACCTAAACCCTAATCCTCGTGCTGCCTTCAAACTGGTATCAGAGCAGAATCTAAGGTTTTTTGCAGAGCAGAGTTTAAGGTTTTCTGCAGAGCAGGTTACGTTTTTTGCAGAGTAGGTTTGGTCCTCTGTTTGGGCTAAGAAATCGGAAAAGGAGCCCACAAGAAGATGCCAAGAATCTTGGAACAAAGATTGGGGCATCAGATATTCCATTTGCTTCAGCATGGAGGGTGGGAAGAGATGAGTCTAGAGCTAAAGCCCTTATCATCCACTTCATGGATATTGACAAGAAAAAAGCTTTCCTCTCTAAAAGAAAAGCACTCAAGGGTGAAAAAAATATACTTAGATGACGAACTCACTCCAACCCACGTGGCACACCGCAAAGAAAACATGCCACAAGTGCTTGATGCAAGAAAGGAAGGAAAATGGGCCGTATATAGAGATGGCAAGGTCATTATTACATAGAAGAGAACCGCATGACGATATATGGCCTATGAGACCCTACACATGACCATATGGAATTGCAACGGCTCTCTACGGATAGATGTCGGATATTTTGAAGATACCTTGAAAAACACAGATATTGCTATGTATACAGAGACCCACCAATGCATGGCTAGCAAACTCCCTGGGTACAAGGATATAGATGGGAGTCAATATGTCACCCCCAACCTCGGACACCAGGAAGCACTAGAGGTTTGGGAGGAGTGGCTATGCTATACAAAAAGGAGCTCCATGATAGAGTGCATGTTGTCCATAAGGATGTAGATGCATGCTACATGTGGATACGAATCAAATGAGGGGATCTTAGAGAGTTATATATTGCAATTTGCTACTTTCCACCTGCCTACTCAAGGTTTGCACCTCTAGGTGAATCACCATATCTACCATTATATGATGATATCATAAGATTTGCCACTATGGGGGACATAATACTGTTAGGAGATTTTAATGCACAAACCAAGGATGAACAAACAACTATGTTTAACACCAATGAGGCTGTTTATGGAGAAGTTATGGCAGAAGAGGTTGGTCTAAAGCGACAAGCTCAAGATATGAGTGCTATAACTGAATATGGAAAACACTTTCTAGCCTTGGGAAGTGCGCATGGATTTGTGATATATAATGGTTTGTCACAATGGCCAAGATAAGATGCTTTGACATGTTGGAACCCAAAAGGAGGTGCAAGCACAATCGATTATCTAACGGGATCTCCATCTCTTATACCTGAAATAAAAGAGTTCACTATTTCGAGTAGACCTATTGGCTTGGTAGCAGATCATTCATGTCTACGCTTCAAGGTAAAGGATGGATGCACAAAGGATGTATATGCTAAGGAGAGTGCGTTGGCTAAGTGTCTACTTACTCGCGAGACAATTGATGTGTATACAATGGCAGGCTCGATTTGGATCCTTTTGCACCCCTTGAAGCACTTACCCAAGGATTGTCAAAATCATTGCATAAAGCAACCACAAATGCCTTTCCTCTCACAATGGCCAATCCCCCCAAACTTGGTAGAGTAATAAAAATTGTTGGTATGATGGGGAATGTCGTGATACAAGGAGATGCTTGTAGCATGATGTAACTCGGGTCATGAGAGCAACCTTTTGACGCCTCGTAAGGAAGAAGAAGAGATTGTATTTGGCTAAATTTGAAAATAATTTGTATCGCTTGTTTCTAGGACAAGAAAGTAAAAGAGCATGGAAAATGTTTAATGATAGGCAACCTACCACACAACTGACCTCACCTCAAGTGTGGCATGAATATGCAAAGGTTCTATATGATATCCCAGGGCAACCTCCTCTTCCCCACCCACATGGCTCTTGCCCACATGAATCAACCTTTTTTACTCCACAAAATGTAAGAAATGCCATTGATCGGCTACAATTTGGTAAGGCCCAAGATCATGATGGATTGGTGGGTGAGCACTTTATCTATGCCCGTGACACCTTGCTCCCATTGCTAGCACACATCTTTAATAGAGCCATGTGTGAAGGTTTCCCTACTAGATAGACTCAACATACCATTGTGCCAATCCTCAAGAGTGGAGACTCCATGATGCCAAACAACTATAGGACAATCATGATTGGCCATTACTTGGCTAAACTATATGGGTTGATTCTAGAATCAGAATTGAGTATATGGGCAGAGCGGAAGGGCTGCCGTTCAGTTGGACAGGCATGCTTTCGGAAGGGGTTCACAACTTTGGATCACATATTTACCCTCTGGGCCCTTATTGAGGAGGGCAGAGCCCATAATAAGAGGATTTATTGTTGCTTTGTGGATTTCCGAAAAGCCTTTGACACTGTGCCACGTGCTCGGCTTATGCAACGGCTAGAAGCCCTTGGTGTTTCCTACAGATATGCAATGGGAATCTATGCACTTTATGAATCCGTGTTAGGAAAAGTGTGATCTTCCAAGGGCTTGTCTGAGGCAGTGGCTAGCACAATTTTAGTGAAGCAAGGATGCCCACTATGTTAGGTGTAAAGGCCCGTAGTTCACAAATTAGGTAATTATTCGTATATGTGAACACATTGTTCACTTGGACAGGACACCTCCTTTTATAATGTGAACACACCACTTTCTATGTAAGGTTAACTAATATAATAACCTTCTTTTTTCTTGTGTACCAATCAAGGCGGTTGGGTACACCAAAGATCTGTGTGTCTCTACTCTCATCTCTACTACAGTCCTGTTTGCTGAACGTCATCTCTCAATAGCTGATCCGTCAAACATCCCTCTTTACCTTTAACTGGTATCAGAGCCAAATCTCTTTCCTCTACTTTGCTGTTTTTCTTTAGATTCAGAATCAGCAGAAAACACAGATTTAAAAAATAAAAAAAAATAAAAAAAAAAATCCGTCAGACCCTTTCCTATTGGTATTCTGCTCAATTTCTGAAGGCATCTGTCATAAATCTTGGGAGCAATGGCCTCCACTTCAGCTGAAGTGAAAAACCTCTTTGAAATCAAGAGATTTGATGGAAAAGGTTTCGAATTGTGGAAAGAGCGTATGCTGGGCATCCTCTTTCTAAGAGATTGTGAAGATGCTCTCGTAGAAAAGAAACCAGAGAGCATGGAAAATGATGCTTGGAACACTCTGAATAAGAAAGCCATTACATATATTAAAATGGCTGTTTCTGATGAAATTCTTGTAGATGTAAAGGGCTTGACTACTGCCCATCAAGTTTGGGAGAAACTTAAGAAAACTTATGAGAATACTACTCCTGTGAATCAGGTGCATTTGATGAGAAAACTTGTCAGTATGAGGCTTGATGAGTCGAAAGGTGCAACAGAGCATCTATCTTTATTCACAGGTACTCTCTCCCAACTACAAGATTCAGGATTACTAGCTTTTGATGACAAGCTCAAAGCTATCTTCCTACTTATGACTTTACCGGATTCGTGGGAAACATTAGTTGTTTCACTATCTAATAGCCCCACCTTGACCTTCGATGGTGTGCGGGGCTCTATTCTCAGTGAAGAGATTAGAAGACAATCTAGCGGAGAAGGTAGTGGTTCAGCATACAATATTAGGGGGAGATATGATAAGAGGAACCCAAATGTAGGACAAAGAAATAGAAGTAAGAGTAGAGGGAAAGGAAAACAACAAGATATCACTTGCTATCATTGTGGCCGTAAAGGTCATAAGAAACCTGATTGTAGATATTGGAAGATGGAACTAGAAAGGAAGAAGAATGTTGGAGAGAAGAAAAACAAAGAGGATAAGTTTAATACAACAGAGAAAGCTAATATGGCTTCAAATGTTATCATTGAAGACCTATCTAGTGAAGATGGTGATGTACTTTGTATTACAGGTGATGCCTTTATAGCTCATGTTCAAGACATGCAAATCACCAAAACAGATGTTATTGATGCTTTATTGTCAATCGATGATGGATTGACACAGACATGGATAGTAGACTCTGGGGCTTCGTTTCATGTTACTCCATGTTTGGAGTGCTTTACCACATTTGATGCAGGCAGTTATGGAAAAGTTTATCTTGGTAACAATAGTGCTTGCAATATTGATGGTATTGGAACCATACACTTGTCTTTGGATAATGGTCAAGAGCTTGTGCTCAAAGATGTTAGGTATGTACCTGGCATAAAGAAAAGTTTGCTATCTGTAGGACAGATGGATTTGCATGGTTACACCACATTATTCGGTGGTGGATTATGGAAACTAAAGAAAGGATCTATGGTTATTGTGAAAGGTTGCAAAAAGGGCACTCTGTATTGTTTGCAATGCAAAGCTTTACCTGGAAAGTTTCTTGCTATTGCTGAATTCGACTCTCGTTTAGAGCTTTGGCATAAGAGATTAGGACATATGAGCCAAAAAGGACTTGAAGTCCTTTCTGCTTTAAAAAGATTTGATGTTAAAGGATCAAAGCTGGTTTTTTGTAATGATTGTCTATTTGGCAAACAAGTGAGAAATTCTTATTATTCTGGTATCTCTCGTAAACCAAATGTGCTAGATTTGGTGCATTTTGATGTATGTTGGTATGCTGAAATGCAGCAATGGTTCGAGTCACATGGCATGAGTATAAATGCACTATCGCCGTTCCAATATAGCTTGGACTGTCCCATCTAAATATGATCAAAGTGGAAAAGAATAGAGTGATCCAAACTAATATTATTAACTTGGAAAACAAAATAACATGAATCAGCCCCAAAATACCACTTGGTACAAAGATGGCCCACTATAAGACACACTTCTTACACACATCGGAGGATGGATTCATCATCAAGCCACCTTATATGGACATACATCTATCCCATGCGTTGTGTAGTGTGATAGGGCAGCTACGAACTTCATCACATCAGTTATAGATTGAGGTAGGTTGATATACACGACTACCTCTAGAAGAGAGAATTTGCCAATCGTGTCATCAAGGAGTGGAATTTGAAGAACACTATGTTTGTCATTGTAGTGTCTTTTATGAAATCGGAGGGAGATACCATTGCCTCTTTAAACAAGGCTTTGGCCCACTACGCAAGGTAATGGAATATGAGGACCAACGATGCCTAGGACTTTTCTTGCTAGAGCTCTAGAGACATTGGGAAAAGTTGTTGAAGAATACAACCACACAAGCTCATCCACAAAGAACAATCACAACTTTCTTTAGCCCCATCACTCCTACTGATGCTACAAGTCAATCACGGGATACACAAATGGGCTCCAAACTAGGACATAACAAAGAGGTTACAATTAATCGGGCAATAGCAATTTGCCGTGCTTATAGGCCCCGGTCCCATGGACCACGACCTCAACCTCGACACCCTTGTCATCGACAGATGAAAGCCATTATTTCCCGCCATCGTAGGTGCTTCCCTCGCTTCAGAGACATTTCCATTCTGGATCGACCTATGCTAGAGATATTTCGAAGTCAAAAGCTACAATATATCTAACTTGAGAATCTCACATGTGCCAAAAACTAGATTCCTTTGTTTCTTTTCTGTTCTTTTCATCTTATTTACTGTGTAATATTTATTTTATTTTGATTTGTTCTAAAAAACGAGACAACACTTAAGATGTAATCTCTTGTTTGGTCTTATAGGCCATTTTGGCCTCTTAAAAGATGTTAATATGTCTTTCTTTCTTTCTAGTGGTTAAGGTGACCACACTACGTGTCTTGTTTGCTCTCACAGCTGCCTTAGATTTGGAATTATTCCAAATGGATGTTAAAATAGCCTTTTTGCATGATGCTTTAGACGAAGTGCTGTACATGTAACAGCCAGAAGGATATGCCATTCCTGGAAAAGAGCATCTGGAGCTTATATGGGTTGAAACAGGCCCCTAGGCAATGGTATAAAAAGTTTGATACATTTATACTCTAACATGTTTTCAAAAGAAGTCACGCAGACCACTGTTTTTACACTAAAAAGGATGACGATGGCAACTCAATTATTTTCATATTGTATGTAGATGCTATGGTGCTTGCAGGGAAGAAAAAGAGTACTCTGAATGCTCTAAAACAGCAGCTGAACTCATTTCATTCTCATTGAAAGACCTTGGGAAAGCTGAGCATATTCTTGGTATGCAAATAAAAATGGATAGGCAGCAGTATACTTTGCATTTATCCCAAGAAAAATACATATTGAAAAAAGTGTGTCTGATGCTAAGCCTCTTGGAGTGCCATTGCAGCCAAATGTTAGTCTTTCCAAGGACGATTGCCCCAAAGATGACGATGCAGCCAATTGCATGAGAATGGTCCAATATGCATCAGCTTGTGGCTCACTTATGTATGCTATGGTTGCCACACAGTTAGACATTGCGCATGCTGTTGGAATTAGCAAGTTCATGGTTAATTTTGGTAGAGCTCATTGGGAGGCAACCAAATCTATCTCGAGATATTTGGAAGGGACCAAAGGTAAAATGCCTACGTTATGGAACCGGTCCATTAGAGTTAAAAAGATTTTTTAATTCGGACATGGTAGGTGATATGGATACACACAAGTCCACAAGTGGCTATGTATACACCCTTGTAGGTCGAGCTATTTCATGGTGCTTTAGACTTCAGTGAATAGTTGCTCTATCTACTACAGAGGCTGAATATATTCCAGTGATAGAGGCTTCCAAAGAAACCATTTAGTTAGCTTGCTCGTGCAGGGAGTTTGGGATGCCTGAAAAGGCACATGTTCTTGGATGCAATAGCCAGAGTGCCATATGTTTGGCAAAGAATGCAATGTTTTATGCTTACACAGAACATATTGATGTGAGATACTAATTCATCAAAGAGGTGGTAGAGGATGGTCTAATCACTTTGATCAAGGTCAATACTTCACAGAATCTTGTAGATACTCTCATAAAGTCTCTACCCAAGGCACAACATCAGCTATGTATACAGATGGTGGGAGTTACTTAGCTTATAGGAGCCTCCTTGGTCCTTTAAGTGGAAGATTGTTGGGGATAAAGGCCCCAAGGACTCTCCTGTTTTAGTATATTTTGACCCTTCCATGTGAAAGCTCTCTTTGGTTCCAATTTGAGGGGTTATAGGCATTTTCATTCTTTTTATTACTTTTGGTCATTGGCTGTGTGAACATGACAAAGTGGCCTATTACTTATCAATAATAATTGGTCACAAACCTCTCATAATGAGATAGGGACTTTAAACAGCTAGGGTTTCTTTCCATTTTTTCTGCACAGTTTTTCTACTGTCTCCTCACGCAGCAGTCCACTCCCTTAGTGTTTTGGATCTAACCATGCCATCACATCATCTCCATTTCATCTTTTGCTTTGATTTCCATTTTTACTTCTTCTTTGACTACTTGAGCCCAACCTTTCTTTAGTTTAGTTTTTGATGACCTCAACTTTTTTGACTAGGGTTGTTGACTTCATGGAGATGAAATTAAATGTTTTATAATATTTTCTAAAGGCCAAAGTAGCATATGAGACCAAAAGTTGCATTCAGTTAGATGTTCTGGTGGATAAAAATGTGGCTTACCACTAGGGTACAGCTCGAATAGAAAAGAGAAATCTTGTCACTAAACATTATGTTGTTTTTTCAGGCAACATTGGCGTGTTCCTCCTTTAGATGGTGGTTCTGTGACTGCTGCCACTTTCCACCCTGGAAGCAGCGGAATCTTGATTGTAACAACAAATAACAATGTACTGCATGTCCTGGATGTGGAGGCAAAGAGGATGGGGGAGTGGTCAAGAAAGCATGGAAGCAGGCTTCCTCAGTCTTTCCTTGAGTTTCCAGGAGGAATTCAGGGCCTTTCTTGCTCTCCTTCAAGAAAGGAAACCACTGTTATTGCATACAGCGCAAAGTAAATATCATTGTTTGTTTTGTCTTCACAATATATATGCCTTTATTTGAAAAGGTGTAGTGTTGGATATTTGCTTACAAGAGTTTTAACTGGCATATATCTTTACAGGGCAATGTGTTTCATTGACTTCCAGATGCCTGTTCCTGAGGAAGAGGTATCGTTATTGAATGCTGGTGAGGAAACCATTGTCTCTAATAGAGCTGTGCATTCCAGAACACACCAGAATGGGAGTTTTAAAGAGTCTCACAGGAACTTTATTATGGTGCCTTTCAAGGATCCAGTGCTATTTGTGGGTCATTTATCTGACAAGTCTATTGTGATTGTAGAAAAACCCTGGTTAGAAGCCATCAATCAATTGCCACCTCCTGTATACCGACATTTATATGGCACGTGATTTTATTTTTTTGCAATTCAAGCAGCTGAAGAGAATTATTCTATATCAAACTTGGCTGTCCCAAATACAGCATACTATATTTATGATGCTTCTTCACACTATCAATTGGAAAAGTGGGCTTCTCCGTGTATGAAGCAGGGTTGTAATGCTGTCATCCAAAGGAATTGAAGACAGGATCTCTTGCTTGATGGCTGCAGATATCCAATCATTTTTTTCTTCCTCATGGTGAATGGGTTTTTACAATCCACCACGAAGATTTCATCTCTTTGGAAGACATGAAATAGCCAACAACATTTTTGCAGTGGTTTGTCACTCTTGATTGTGAGAAAAGTGTAATAGCAATGAGGCGTAGGTGCACTAATTTAGATTGTCAATGAGAGAGTTGTGCTTTCTAATTTTAGTTCTAGCAAGATTTTGGGCATTGACATTTTTGTTGGCTATGTATAAATTTAAGGTTTAGCTTTGAAGGCTTTTCTTTTGCAGATAAAGATGGATGGATTGTTGCTCCATAGGGTTATGTCATTGGACCTTCATAATCTTGCATAATGCTTCTAATAAAGTACCATAATCTTTAGTTTAGTTTTGTCCATTGTATGCCTTTATATTAATATTTCACGATATGGTAAAAGGGGTTATTGGCATCCCTATTTGCATGTGGAATTGGTATTATTGACTTTCTTGAGAAAGTAAATACGTGGTTTAATTGATGAAGAAAAGAAATATTAAAGCAAAAAATGATTATTTACTCCCATTCAATTCCCAGCAATCCAGGAAAAGAGAGATATCTGGGGACAATGGCAAAATTATGTGTGAAGCTGCTTCTCCATTTGCATGTAGAATGGGTATTACTAAATAAATATTAAAGCAAAATATGATTATTCACTCCCATTCAATTCCCAGCAATTCAGGCAAAGATGAGGGGGAGCTATAATACTTTAGGGAAGCAAACAGAGATACTCACAATTGAGAGTGGTTATGCCATGTAAGATGAGATGGACACTTTGCATGAGATTCACACGTACGAGAATATTCATACCTTACACGTATACCTCCACATTCTTGTATAAATACTGTAGTGCTCCTTGATTACAATCAAGGTGAACAACACCAGTTACGGAGGCATAAATACAATTCTTGTTCTCTTGCCTATGCTCTCTCTCACACACACACACACACACACACACACTCTCTCTCTCTCTCTCTCTCTCTCTCTCTCAGTGTTTAGCCTCGTCTACTTGTCCGTGACACAACCCTGACGAGGAACATTGGGCTGCTGTCAAGTGGATACTCTGATACCTGAGTGACACCTTTGATATGTATCAACATCAGCCGATATGTTGGAATCCCTAAACCCGTGTTGGAAGGGTTTATGGACTCTAACATGTCGGTTGATCTGTGATACCAGTCCGTGTACCTTCGGATATGTGATGGCTTATGTAAGGGGAGACGTCTCGTGGCAATCGAGGTTGCGGAAGGTTGTGGCTCTATCAACCACAGAAGTGGAGTATATGGTTGCCGTCGAAGCCGGCAAGGAAATCATATGGATAAAAGATTTCAACAGTGAGTTAGGAATGAAGCAAGATCAATTCCGACTTCTCTACGACAATCAAGGTGCCATCCACCTTGCAAAGAATGCCGACTACCACTCGAGAACTAAGCATATCCAACAGAGATATCACTAGCTTTGAGAGAGGTTAGAAGAAATAGATTTCGACCTGGTGAAGATCCACACAAAGGGGAACGGATCGGACATGTTGATGAAGGTGTTGTCTGCAGAGAAGCTAAACACATGCCGGCAAAGGGTCAGACTGACGAAGCACCCCATACCAGAGAACTAAGCATATCCAACAGAGATATCACTAGCTTTGAGAGAGGTTAGAAGAAATAGATTTCGACCTGGTGAAGATCCACACAGAGGGGAACGGATCGGACATGTTGACGAAGGTGTTGTCTGCAAAGAAGCTAAACACATGCCGACAAAGGGTCAGACTGGTGAAGCACCCCATACTAGAGTGAAGGGGGAGTTTATTGGAAACAAAATCCCTCTAGATGGGACGCGTCAGACAACTGTTTTTTAACAAGAAACCGTTTTGACCAGAATACATCTGTCAGGTATCCGGAATTCTGATCTGGAAAGCATCCAGAAACCCGAATAAGCCATAGCCGGTTGAAGGCCATACTTGTAAATAGGCTATACTTGTAACTCTCGGTTATACGAAGACGAGCTCGAGGTTATTGCCTGCGAGTGTCCTTGTATCCTCTCTTCATATAGTGGAACAGTTTGGAGTCTATGGACTCCTGTGGTTTTTTCCCATTACAGGGTTTTCCACGTTAACATCTTGTGTCTCTGTGTTAGTGCATCTATTTCTGTGTTCAATTCTCTATTCCTTCTTTCCCTTTTGTGCTTGACAATCAGTTGTGGCCAATCCAATAAACGACACAATAATATACATTGGTATGTCACAATTGGAGGGAGAAAATATTGAGATCGCTCATATTTACATGAGGGGAAAGTTCCTCTTTATCCAGGCCAAGATCTAGTTGTAGGGCTAGCTATTGGGGCTGACTAGCTGTTGGGCTAGTCGTTATAACTTTTAATCATTCTCAACACTCCCCCTCAAGATGGGTGAAAAATATCCACTAAACCCATCATGTCACATAATCTAGTAAGACTTATTGGCCCGTAAGACTTATTGGCCCAAGTCCCTTTGTAAAACAATCTGCTACTTGATGTTCAATAGAAACATGACTCAATTTTAATATTGCATTATCAACCTTCTCTTTGATAAAAAATTTGTCGATTTCAATGTGCTTGGACCTATCATGCTATACCGGATTGTTGGCAATGCTAATTGCTGACTTATTGTCACACCACATCATCATATGTTTTTCTTCATTCACCTTTAGTTCTACTCGAAGAGTTCCCAACCATAACATCTCCGCAACTATCGACTGTTTCTTACTCTTCCAAGAGACCAAATTGCCCCCAACAAACATGTAGTATCCTGATGTGGATTTCCTATCATCAACACAACGGGCCCAATCATAATCATAATAGCCTTCAATGTTAAAATGACCATGTTTTCTAAAGATCAATCCCTTCCACGGGGCACCTTTGAGATATCTCAGAATATGGTACATTGCATCCATATGATCTTTCCTTGGATCATGCGTTTCGTGACTTACCACACTTACTACAAATGAAATATCTGGACGAGTGTGAGTCAAATAAATCATCCGACCTACTAATCTTTGATACCTTTCACGATCAACTTTCTCTCCTGCAAGTTCAGTTAGCTTGATCTTTTGGTCAATTAGAGAAGCTACGAGCCTACAACCCAACATTCAAGTTTCTGTGAGAAGATCTAATACATATTTTCACTGAGATAGAACAACTCTTTCTGCTCCACGAGCTACCTCAATTCCAAGAAAGTATCATAGCAATCTTAGATCCTTCACCTCAAACTCTTTACCCAATTGCACCTTTAGTTGGGCAATTTCTCCTTCATCGTTACCCATGATAATTATATTATCAACATACACAACAAGTAACGTAGTATGTTGCTTGTGTTGTCGAAAAAATACCGTACGGTCTGCATTGGTCTGTTGGTATTCCATAAAGCAACTTCCTTAGCCTACAAACCTTACTGTTTGAATTGTACCAAAACTTGGGGGGATATCCATGTACACTTCTTCCATTAACTCTCTATGAAGGAATATATATTTTACATCTAATTGATGTAATTTCCAATCCTTATTCACTTCTAAGGAAATAAGCTTCTAACAGTGCTCATCTTCGCTACAGGTGCAAAAGTCTCATTGTAATCAATGCCATATGTTTGACTATATCCTAGAGATCGGCAACAACTTGGCTCAAACCTAAACCGTTTAGCTAAAATGGCTTAGCGGCATAATGGCTTGGCTCGGTTTAGGCTTGAGCCTACCGAAATGGTTTGAGCTCGTCTCGTCTTGGCTTGAGCTTTGCCAAACCGGTTCAAACTAGTTAAGCCGTTTAAGCCATTTATGTCATTTAAGAATTAGGGTTTAGAAAGTTAAAAATTACACAGTTAGAAGTTAGAAGATAGAACTTGAAAGTTGACAGAGAAACTGACAGGAAGCCATAGGCAACATACTGTTGAGTGATGAGAGAGGGAGGGACAGAGAGCTTGCATAGTGGACGATCGCGGGACCTCCTTGTTGTTCAGTGTTATATGCATTCTTTGGAGAAGGATTGGATCACCAAGAGTGATAGGTCGCCATAGGCTCGAGCCTCGTGGTTCGGGTGGTGGGAGGCAGGGGATTCATGGATGTCAATCGACCAATCATAGTACTCTATAGAGAGGGAGTCATGGAGGTGGGACTTGGAGTTGAGTTTGACTCTTCAATGGTAAGGCTGAGGGGGTGGGAGTTATGTGGAGGAAAAGAAGAGTAGGAGGAAGTGGTAGTGGTAGTGGTAGTGGTGTTTTTTGGGTATCTTCAACTTTTTTGTCCCAAACCGTTATAGGGATCGGTTTGGTTCAGGTTTGAGAACCCCAAAACGGTTTAGGTTTAACTGGTTTGGTTCGGATAAGGCCAAACTGGTTAAGCCTAAACCGAACCGTTGCTGATTCCTACTATATCCCTTAGCCACTAATTGTGCCTTGCATCATTACACAATGTGTATTGGATCTCTCATCTTTGAGACCATTTTCTAGCCAAAAAACAAAGGATTGCCTTTATGGATCCTTTGAATCTTTTTGTTTAGGACAAATACGATTTCATAGTTAGGTTTAGTATATGCACTATAATGCATGTTATGAAAGAATATGGTTTTGTAGTTAAGTGTAATAAATATAGTTAAGTACGATCATAGATTGACATATTCGCATTTCTGGGGCCTCCACCATGAATGCATACGAATACGCATACGAATACGAATGCAGAAAAAGTATTCGTAAAAACAAAAAAAAGAGTTTATAAACTGCCTCCTTTTTAGTTTCCTAGATAAAAAAAGGGGACTTGACAGTAAAAGTGGAACTTGACACTAATAATATTTTTATAATAGATGTGAAAAGTATTCGTTTTATTTTTAATAAAATAATAATAAGTAATAAATAAAGTAAAGGTTCATTAATTCCTCACATTTTACTCTCCCAAATTTTGTGAATATTTTTATCTAATATTAAAAACGGGACTTTGACACTAATTATATTTCTATAATAGATGTAAAAATATTCATTTAAAAATAAATAAATAGTAAATCAATAAAATAAAATAAAGGTTCACATACTCTCCCTTTTTCTATTTGACACTAAAGAGGAGACTTGACAATAATCATATTTTTAGTCTAATAACGAGTAATTATTCTTTTTTTAGTGAATTAATAATTTTTATTATGTTAATTTGTTTTGCAAAACAAATATCACGCATGTGTCAATCTATGAGTACGATATATGTAAGGTGTGAAGTTTGAAACTCTTGGTATTACAAAAACGCCTCACTCATAAATGAATCTATTGATACATCATTAGGCAACTGATAAAGCAAAATATATGGTTTTTTGTAATTACGTGTGAAATATGCAATATAAAGTGTTAAGCTTGAGCCTGCATCGTTATCTCATGCTGTGATACATTGACATTGGAAAAAGGCCTCTCAGAAGAATCTATTGATGCATCAGAATACAAATGTATTGAAATTAACTTTTGAGACCATTTTCCTATTTCCTACATCCAACCAAAACACAAGTTTACTTTCATGTATTGTGAAACTATTTTGTTTGTCCCATATGCTATTTTCATACTTACATATGTATTTGAAGACCCTTTATACAGTCTGTAAAGCGAATTCACCTTACAAAATAAAAGTACAGATATATGGCATTTCTTGCTTGACTTGTTAAAACTTTATAAAAAATGCTCATATAGACGTTTTCAAACTCTTTCGAAATGAAGCACCATATTTTCACCCCATAAAGAAGTACCAATATCATGACTTAACTTTTAAATTCGAAACCATTTGAGTGTTCTTAAAAGCACAATACATAAGTAAGAATACAATGAGTTGAGGTTACTGTTAGTGTGACACTAAAGTTATAACAATTCCAATTGATCATAAATGTACTTGATGTGATTGATATTGAATCCAATGTCTTTGGTGAGCAAAAAAAACCAGTCTTTAACCATGGAAAACATTTCTTCTTATATTTATAAGCAACATACAAAATTGTTGTACTTATGAATGTAAGAAAAGAATGGGTATACTAAATGTTCCTAAGTATGCTTTTGATTAATACATTGAGCTCATTCAAAATAAGCTGCAATAACGTAACATAAACTTTTGGGTACAGAGTTTACAAATGGGATACAAGATAATCCCATAAAATGCAATGATCCACCTGCTAAACAAATTCTAGGTACCACCACTTAGTGGACTCCTGTGTTTCTTAATATCAACAAGAGGCTGCATAGGAGCTCTAGGTGCCCCTACAGCTTAACACTTAATACATATGAATTTGACTTGCCAGAGCAGTTGGATTACATCGGGATGAAAGGGCTCTTTTGAGTTATGCGAATGTCACAGTGATTGTGTAGCAAATACATTCACATCCACCCAAAAATTCACTCAAATGGTTGCACTGTACACTTCTTGATCTCATTATATCTCTATTCATAGATCTGGATATTCATACAAACTGCATGGCAAGTTTGAAAATGTGGTATTTATAATTTCTTCCATCCCTCAAATAAATCTTCATTGAGACGTCCTTTGTATCAACTCAAACCACTGTAAATTTTAAAATCACTTATTAATAATAGGTTTTCCATATAACCAGTGACATCATTTATTAATAATATATGCCAAGGCTTAAAAGGCAATGTTATGTCCCATTTATATGTACAATGAAGTTAAATGCATTATTGATTTGAAAAGCCAGGTTATGTTCCAGTTATACTGACAGAATGTTATCACATTATTGGCCGATAAGGAGAAAATTACCTGACGTAGGAGGTCAACAAGCGTTCGAGGAAGTTCCTCGATGTTTCTCAAAAGAATGTAATATGGAAACGGGAAACTATCAATGTACTTTGAAAATGTAGGTGTTCCACCATTGAATGTCACTGACTGCATAAGGATGATGTACAGAACCCATCAGTTCAAAAATATGCTTCTCATAAATGAAAGATGACAAAGCATTTCAATATAACCATACCTGGACATCCATGATAGACTCATGCATATTGTCGAGTACAATAAATGCTACCATTTGCCCTCGAGAAACAGCTTCCCGAATACAACGACGAAGAGTTTCCTAAAACAATTAAAAACATAATAAATAACCAAAAGGGTGTAAACAATCTAACTCTTGTAGAGTTGGGGTATGTGGAAACGGGGATGACAGGTTATGTATGCACTGAAGAGAAAACTATATTAATCAACTAAAGATCATCAATTGAACACAATGGGCCAAGTGGGTCTTATATACAAGTACTCAAGGGATTGCCACATTACATGTAGTTGGTGGAATCTACACATAGATATCCAGTTGAGTATGATTCTGTCATAAGAATATCTAATATTCTTTGACCACATTTACACTTGACAACTAGCTAGATATCACAATCTAGTTCTTCGTGTAACTAGATAGTTCACATGGATTGCAAGAAAGTGTGTAGGCACACTTTTTCACACATTGTGCTTTTCTTCATAAACACATGTTCACACGAGAAAGCTCAAACCTTTTCATGAAATCGCCCATCAGCTATGATTAAAACAAGTTGACGAAGTTGATGGTGTCCAGAGGGCCTAGTAGAAGACTTTGAAACAACATCTAGCATACATGTCAAATATTGCAGCAGATCAACCATTGGTTCATCAGCTATTGTGTTGTCTTGCCTGAATGTAAATTGTGAAATCATCTGGAATATAAAATAGAATACTATTAAATTAAAGATTAGTCTGAATGAGCTATAATTGATCAAGACTGAAAGAAAACTTACCTCAATTCCAACTTCCGAAGAAAAGGGAGTATCAAAATCTTGTAGAATTTTCACATTTCCCTTCTGTCCAAAGCTAGCAACAGCCATTTGTCCAACTTCTAATGTAGACATGGCCCTACAGATTGTGATCAATGCTTCAAGAGCCATATGGCCACAATGACTTTCAGACATACTTCTTGAGTCATCAATCGCAAGAACTACTTGATACTGTCTTTTACTTGGCTTTGTCCGCCTCAGCCAAATCTTGTCCTTCCGGAATTTGCTTGCAATGTATGGAATTACCTGATGGAAAGCAAATGTTACCTCCACTTTTGCAGTAATTCATAAGCCACTTTATTTATTCACCCATACCTTTTTCAGATTGATCCTTTTCCCTGTCCTGTAATCCCCTTCAAGTCTTGCTGCTAATGTAGGTTCCATGATGAGTCGGAGTTGCTCACTCAATTCTTGTGAAAGTCGGGATGTTATCTGCTCATATTTAAACCAAATGACCCTTGCTTTATCATAGCTTTGTGAAATTTCTTGCAGATTAGCCTCTAACTCCTTTCTGATAATGTGAACATCTAAACAGCGTGCTTCTACATTCAGAAGACTTAAAGTGCCACTTTCAGGAGTCACATTATCATGTTTTGTAGACACGTAGCTTTCAAGACGGTCTGTAGTTCTGTCATTCTCTGGCTGATTTTTATCCTTTTCAGTGTCCTCATTAGAGATATTATGAATTTCTTCCATTACCGTTGTTTCCACATGAGTTTCTGTTTTGGTTTTTGAGATATTTTGCATCCTCTTTTCCAGTGTCCTATTGTCTTGTTCTTCCTCTTGCATGGTGTCCATCATTGATACATCATCCTTTGAATATGATGCATCCTTTGTTTCTTGATCGGACTGTTCTGGGATATTTTCTTCTGCTTGATCAGCAGTAGCTGATCCAAGGGCCTGTGCAGTGCTGGCTTGATTGTCTTCCACATACTGGTAATCATTTCCTTCTTCAACTGACATATCTTCCAGCTGAACATCTGTGTCAGATTCCATGTTCCCTGCATCTTTTACAAGGACTCTTTCCTTCCATTCCTTCAATGCATCTCCTAGGCTTCTTAGAGGGTTCGCATCAAGTCCAACACTTCTCTTCGTTTCCATCTCACTTGCTGACGATGAGTTATCTGTTTTCTGACCATCAGCAGCTTCACCAGTTAGCTGTTCCCCATCACTAGTCATCAAAGATGATCCAGTGTTGATCTGGGAATTTTCCTCCTGGAGTGCAGATGATTGTGACAAATCTGTTGGAAACACAGATGGAGATTCTATCATCAAATTCTGTGGTTTGCTCGGTTCTCTGACATCATTTGCATTAGCACCTTGAATGTTGCAAACCTCTGACATTTGCCCTGATTTTGGTTCTCCAGAATCTTGATTTCCACAATCTTCATCCTGGGATTTGACTTCTTCAGTGTTTTCCACTGAATGTGAATCAGACTTTTCTTGATGCGTTTCAGCAATTGTGTCTTCCAAACCTTCTTGATGATGTTCATCACTTACTTCTAGATCTCTTTGCTTATGATCGTCAACTTCCATCTCATCAGTCCGATCTTCCACATCATCAGCAGTTGTCTCAACACCCTCCTCATTGTCTGAATTATGTCCATCGTTAAGCTCTGTAGGCTCAACAGATGGTTCCACTCCACTTGGGGGTTCATATGCATCTTCTTTATCCAGCGACAAGTTTTCAAGTTCATCTTCAACTTTCTCATCAATATTTTTATCCAATGAACTTTCTAGACAACTCTGATCATGGTTTTGTTTTTTCTCATCTTCCTCATGGCTTTCTGATGCCTTATCATCATTAGATTCTTTGGCTCGAAGCTCTAAATCATCCACAATACTTTGAACAGATGCCCCAGTTTCATATTTCTCTTGTGCGTCATTCTCTAGTTCATCGCCATCATTTGTCCAGAGTTTTTCATCCAGGATATCCTCGTTCTCACCATTGTCCCCCATTTTGGACTCTAGCTTCTGATCAGTATCATCATTATCATCTTCATCATTATTCTCATCTGATTCACTCTGGCTGACATCCATCAGCTCACCTTCAAAATCATCATTCATCTCAATGCCTTTTGAGGTGTCTGTTTTGTCTGTCTGTGTGTTCTGCTCTTCTACCCCCTGCACAAAGGTAGCTTAATTTACAATTTCAACAGAAAATTTCCTGAAGGTTATGTATTTACATTGGCACATACCTTTTGTGAACTACCAAGCAGCTGTTCCTCATCTTCTATCTCATTACTAACGTCCGTTCTTCCCTCTCCTTCACCCATACCAGTCCCATGAGCATCTTTCTCATCGCAAGCATTCTCCTCCACTTCATCATGTCTCTTGCAAAATCCATCTTTATACAAGGTGCAGAATATATTGGATAGTATGTACGACAACTTGGATATCTGAAAAAGGCAGTGAGTTATTATATAAAAAACTACAAGATGCACAAGCAAGTGGATGATGCATGAGAAGATACAAAAATGGTTGCAAGCATTGTTGCCTGCCCTATAGCAATCTTACATTATTGAAATAGAGGTATCTCAAGATGAATTCTAGCACAGGAGGCATGTACAGCCTAAGCAGTAATAAAGCTAGAAAATTATAATAAAACCCCAAAGACAGAAAAAGATGTCCAATTTTACCCTAAACGCCTATAATTTCCATAAATGAATACTACGAATTTGAGATGATATGCTAGACAGCACAAACTGTGGAGGACGCTACTTACTACTCTAGGATTTTCAATTCTTAAGTTGTAAAAGGAATTATATTGTAGCCCTTCAGTTGTTTTGTACTTAGTCCTTTAAAAATAATGCAGAGGTCATACTTGTTTTGTATACTGAAAAAGCCAGGTCATACTATAATTACCTTTACTAGCTTCAGAATGAAACACAAACACATCTATTATGAAATCTGGTAAGAATTTGACCCAAAAGAAAGTACAATATGCCTGGTAATATACTGAAGCATTTTTGCATTGTAAATGCCATTATATCTTCAAAAATTAGAAAAAACCACATAATGCTACAGGAATCAGGTGCATATCATGGAGAGATTGTTCAAGGCAGGAGATCAAGATATTCACTTACAGATTTATGAAATTTTATATAATCAATAAAGATGGTTAACCCAGCAGCAGTTATGAACTTCAACAACCCAGCTATAATTACAAAATCTTTCTTCAGTAATAATATTCCTGTCACATCCTTGGATCTTATTTGTCGAACCTACATGTTGGAAAATAGCATAATCAAAGGATTAATGCAGCTTAAACTACAAGTAGTTAATCATTATGCATTAAACTAAACTGATGAAGCTTACACCAATCGTGATTGTTGAAACAACACTTGCGTAAAGCTTTTCGAGCCGAAGAGCTAACATTTGGTCCTCTAGCAGAGAGGCCCAAGATTGTATGGTTTCACATTGTGTGGTCATGGACGTTACATCCATGTCCTGAGAAAGACTTCCCATTTCAATAAATTTTGAAGCTATTCTGTCCTTTAGTCTGGTAAGTTCTTGCACAGAAAGAAGCACTTCAGATAATAGCTTTTCCCGTTGCATCTCATATTCACCATCTGACCTTGACCATTTCCCAAGATTTGCTGATTCACAGTTTTTCAGTTGCTTCTCAAAGTTTTCAGACATAATCATACCCTATATCATGAAAACAGATATAAAAAGTTACAATTAAGATAAACTTATCTTACATGCCAAATGGTTTCAAAATTACCTGCCCAATTTCGTGACAGAGTGGATTCATTCCAGGAGAATTCAACTTGTGTTGATTAAGTAGGTTGTCCGTAATGACCTTTGCTTCTCTTATAGATGAAAAGTTATCATATATTAACTTTTCCACACTAGGTGTGATAAAAACCGGCCAGGATGACTTCAATTCATTAGTACAGAACAGTTGAATGCCAGAGACAAGAACTGTGTCAATCTTGCTCTGAAAACAATAGATCATGATTCTACATGAGGTTACGAAACACATGAAAATGCAAATAAATTGAAGGTAGAAATAAACCTTGCAGGAACTCAAGATGGACATGACATTCTCAACAGCATGTTTTATGGATGTTAGCTTAGTTGGACCAGCCACCTGAGGGCCGTCTTGAAAAGGTTTTGCCTTTTTATAAAAGATCAATGTCTCAGTACACGTGTTACTAATAGAGTCCAGAAATTCCTGCACAAAGTGTCCATGATTAATTAAGTTTATCAATAAGCTAAGCTGATGCACTTTATATAATTTCAGTACCTTTTGCATCCATAACCAGCTCCGTAAGCAATCTGACTCCCCTAAGTGAAATTCCCCACTATCCAGCTTGCCTAAACAAACATGAATGCAATTTCAATGCAACAGAAAGAAAGATATATATATTAACAGAATATGAAAACATTTCCAGTCCAGTTCTCTGAAAGGAAATATGCTTCAGTATGATTAACAAAAGTGTTTCTTTTATTTTTGAATCCTGTCACCATGTCTTCAATGCTTGCAATGAAATTCTTGGATAGGATTCTTCGTTTTTAACAAACATGTTTACACTAATAAGTGAATCATCTACATCTATCCTCAGTCGAATGAATATGCTATCCGAGGAATTCTTCAACCCAAGTCAGTTAAAAAGGCTCAAAATCTATAGTTGTGCGATATAGTAGTTCAATCATCTGAATGAAAAGCCAAATGTGTTTTTAGTCTATGCGTAAATGCTGTCTGAGCCAGATCTCCTCATCATATATAGTTCAATCATCTGAATGAAAAGCCAAATTTGTTTTCAGTCTGAGCCGGATCTAATAATCCTCTTCATTGATATCATGTCTGGTGCAAAAACTCATAGTTACCTCTCTTTATCAATTGTTGGTGTGCCAAAGCAAGTTGGCATGCCTGAGAACTTAGATTTTATTTAATGGAACATTAGTCCAATAGATAAATGACTCATAGTTCAATTCATGCGCAGTTTATTGTGGTCAAACTAAATAAACAATTCCCTCTTCTACAATTATGAAGTTGAAAATGTAACATACCAAAGTCACTAACTTGCCATACAGCATTCTGAAGACGAACCAACTTCAGAGCAAATTCATCAGCGAAGCACCGCTGTCTCAGCTGGATGTAGAGTGCATGTTCCATGTATGCTGTTGATGTCCTTACCTTCACAATCACTATATTTAGGATCTCATTTTTCCCTCAGAATTCTATCGCCAAGGAAAAACAATGACATAAATCATACCTCATGAAGAGTTAGATCTTTATGATAATTCAATGCCTGAACTCTTAGCTTCTGCATAAGCGCAAGGTTCTTGTAGTAATAATCCTGTGCTCTTTTCCATAAACAAGAAATGTCCTCCAGTCCAACAATCACAAGTCCCCCAGTTCCTTCTAGGAATTCTTGGTCAACAATATAATCGGTCCAAAACTCAAGCAATTCACTGATTCTACAAACTGGCTGCTCGATCCAGTACTTGGCTGTCCTATGTTCCTGCAGGACCAGTATTAAATGTAATAAAATATTTAAGATGAACTACGAACATGATTTGCTGTCAAGAAAACGCGTGAAAAGACCTTTGGAACAGCAGATTTGAGATGGGATATGCCAAGATTCCTCAGAGTCTTCAGGAGGTCTACAAGGGACTTCTTTTTTACCATTGTTTTCTTCTCATGTTCCTGTAATTCAGCACTTCGGACTATCACAGTCTTCCCAAGATCCTCAAATTCAGAAGCTGCTCTTTGGCGAAGACTGGAAGCAAGCTCTGCAAAAACACTATTGTTAAGTAAACTCCAGAACTGTGGCAGCAAAGACGGGAGCCTATTGAAGTATGATTCAATTTTAATATCTGCAAAAAAGCCACAATGAGTCAATTATACAAATGATCATATATTTACATTTCTACTTGAAGTTTCTTTCAGTCAAGGAAAATGTACCAAGTTCATCAGAATGGCAAGAAACTCTGCTTAAAGAATGAATATCCTGCATTTTATTATGGAAAAAGGACTGCAATGTTTGACAGAAGCTCCTGCAAAACATTAAATAAATTGCTCAACATGACAGCCAACCTTGAACTTAGATATGAAAAATAATTACTACTGTGCTTACATTGTGTTCAATGTACTCCCTAAAGAAACAATGCCTTCATTTCCTTCCTTTCCAGTATGGTCCGAAGCATTCTCTTGCTCACCGAAAGAAGTCATCAAATTAACAGCATCTCCTGATTGGTTTTTTTCTAATATTATCATTAGTGCAGGTCTGCCAAGCAATGTCTGAAGCATCATAAGAAAGATGTGTTACACTACTCCCTGAAAATCCTTAGTCCAGCGCTTTTGACTATTTCACCAGCAGTGATAAGCACTTTCTTTTTAGAAAGAGTATTGAATATTTGTTCCCTTTTGGGATTAGCATGAATATGCAAATGCAGTGTACTTAATTTTACAGAGCTTATATGAGCTATGTATTAAAAGCCCTAAAAACTGCACGAGATCACACCATACTGGTTTGCATTATAAAAGGTATATTGATCCTACCATACTTCTCATTAAAAGGTTTGCATCAATGTGTAAACACTCATTATAGGTGTCTTTCCACCTATACTAGTCTGCATAGATATATAAACTCTCATTATAAAGGTTTGCATCAATATTTAAAGGCTCAGGAATATGCTATCAAAAGCACGACAAAACTTTGACAAATGCTTTCAAGCTACCTGTACAATGCTTCACAAGAAGAGCATATCATAATTCATTGCTTCCCTAGAAGGTTATTACGTCAATATAACTTGCGAACATAAAACAAGTAGACAAAATATATCAATGAGGATATTCACATCCTCAATAATGGAAATTTTCATATTAACCAATACTAGTCTTTTACAGGAAAAACAGTTAGAATGCTACCTTGTATTTCTTCACCAATTTAAAGACCCTTTTATGCATACTGTCTGCAGATGAAACCAAAGAGTAATAGCTCCGTTCATCCCACTTGTGCAACTTTATAAAATCCTGCAGCTCCTTACTTATACTACTACGTTCTGCAGCAGCATGCTCTGCTATCCTAAAAAATTTCAGCACCAACATTTATAGCATCAAAATCCCTTGTCAGGAATAATGACAGAACTAAGATTAATTCCAGCTGTCTTGAAAAGCTTACTGCGGTAGAAATTGAGAATAGTATTTGATGATGTTCGTAAGAATCCTTGAGATATTATCTGTGCCAGAACTGCATTGGCATTCCATTGAAAAACATTACTAACATACTATAGGACTTGGGATCAAATATGTATTATATGCACTGTGACCTACAAAAAAAATACAAAGTCTAAAAAGGACCAGAAAACCACGACATAGAAGAACGAAAGAAAGATATATTAATGTCTTTTAAGAGGAAAAATGGCCAATAAGACCAAACAAGAGATTACATCATAAGTGTTATCTCGTCTTTAAGAACAAAAAAATAAAATAAATATTACTCAGCAAATATAAAAGTAAATACGATTAAAAGAGACGAGGGGATCTAGTTTTCAGCACATGTGAGATTCTCAAGTTAGATATATTATAACTTTTGTCTTCAAAAGATCTCTAGTATAGGTAGATCCAGAATGGAGAGATCTCCGACGCAAAGGAAGCACCTGCGATGGCAAGAGATAATGGCCTTTATTTGTCAATGACAAGGACGTTGAGGTCGTGGTCCATGAGGCCAAGGCCTACATGACAAATTGCTATTGCCCAATCTATTGTAACCCCGTTGTTATGTCCTGGTTGGGAGCCCATTTGTGTATCCCTTGATTGACTTGTAGCATTAGTAGGAGTGATGGGGCTAAAGAAAGTTGTGATTGTTCTTGTGGATGAGCTTGTGTGGCTGTATTATTGTCTTTCAACAACTTTTACTTATGTCTCTTGAGTTCTAGCAAGAAAAGTCATATTCCATTACCTTGCGTAACAGGCCAAAGCATTGTTTAAAGAGGCAATGGTATCTCCCTTTGATTTCATAAAAGACACTATAGTGACAAACATAGTGTTCTTCGGATTCCACTCCTTTTAGAGGTATTTGTGTATATATGCCTACCTCAATCTCTAACTGATGTGATGAAATTCACAGCTGCCCTATCACACTGTGCAACACATAGGATAGATGCATGTCCATATAAGGTGGCCTGATGATGAACCCATCCTATGATGTGTGTACAAAGTGTCTTGTAGTGGGCCATCTTCGTACGAGTGATATTTTGGGGTGTTATTTTGTTTTCGGAGTAAATAATATCAGTTTGGGTCAGTCTATTCTTTTCCACTTTGGTCATATTTAGATGGGGAGAGTCCAAGCTATATTGAAACGGGGGTAGTGCATTTATACTTATGCCATGTGACTCGAACCATTGCTGCATTTCAGCATACCATTTTCAGCCAGTTGTCTTGATTACATAAGTGCCAACCTTGGGTAACTTCATTTAGGGACCTCCCAAAGACGTTGGATACATGTCATTGATCAAAACAATGCCTCAGTCATTATAGGTGTTGCTCCCATCTCTGCCTGGATTATATCATGGGGCACCGATGCTTTGCTCCTTATCATGTGGGCAATCATTAACACTAAAGGTCCCTCTTAATCTTTGCAATGATTTGCCTTGTTAAGACTCAGTCCCCACATTTTTACTCCATAGAGAAGAGTTGGTGTGACAAGTGTATCAAATAACAACAACAGTTGACTTCTTGACTCTTGGAGCTGCAAATTTGAACATTATCTCTAGAGAGCACCAAGCACTGCATATCCACAAGAAAGTCAGGCACAAGCAACCTTCTGTAAGGAACTCCTAGTATGTGTAGGAGCGCGTGTATTCCAACTTTTCATCTCACAAGAAGATTTCTGGTTCTGATCTTGTTACCCATGCTTGAGTGGTGTTAACACCTTTACTTGAGTTTTAGATTATTCCTATATATTTGCAGTCCTTCTGGAGAGTCAGATCAGCACAATGTCATCAGCATACAGTAATCAGTATGGTTATACTCACCAAGCATTCTCTACGCCGCCAAATTTCTATGTAATGTGATATCTCCTCAACATACCAACCCAAGAGAGTAAGTGATAGAAGGCATGCTTGTTTTACTCCATTTGTGCGAGTCCACAGCCTCAACAACCTATTGGAGATTACAATTTTCCTGATATAGAGACACCAAGGGCTTGTGGTCACTGCACAAAACAGAATGTGGTAGTTTTGCTTATTTGAAATCCACAAAGCAACAATAGATCCTCTTTCTATTGGTTCTGCCGTTCCCAATAAGGGCTTGGAGGGTCAATATGTGATCCAAAGTCATGACAGCCATTTATCTCTGCCCATACACTCAACTCTGACTACAACCAAGTAATCGCCAATCATGATTGCCCTATAATTGCATCATGGGATCTCCACCCTTGAAGATTGGCACACATTGTATGCTCAGTCAAGCTAGTAGGAAGCCTTCACATATAGCACTATCAGAGATGTATGCTAGGAACTGGAACAAGGTTTCATGGGCACAGATAAAGTGCTTACCAACATCAATCATGATCCTGAAACTTTAAAAACTGTAACCGATCTTTCCAAATTCATACATTTTGTGAAGTCAAAAAGATGGATTAATTTGGGCATGAGCCATGTGGGAGTGATAGTGGGGACTGCTGAGGATATTCTATAGTACCTTAGCATATTCGTGCCACCACTGGGAACAGTCAGTCATGTGGTACATTGCCTCTCATTAAACATTTTCCATGCTCATTTACTTTCATGTCCTAGGAACAAGCAATACAGGTGTATCCTAGGAACATTAAATATGATCTCTTCATCTTCCTCACAAGACATTGGAAGGTTTTTCTTGCTTGTTTGTGCGTACAAATTCCCCAAGCTACTTAACATTGCAGGTGTGTCCTTGTAAATAAAGAAGGAAAGACTGCAACATCTGTATATAAGACCAAACAAGAGTTTACTTCTTAATTTTCTGTTTTGAAAATCAGGAAGTGAAACATTTATTGTCTATTTTTAATTCAAACATCTCTTGGAAAGAATCTCTTGCTTCATAGAAAAACGGAAATGAAGTATACTCGCATCAGAATTATATATATAATGATAAAAAGTAAGAAAGACAACACTTCATTGTAATAGAATTAGCAAAGAGAATAACTTGTTTTACCTTTTTAGAATGTAAAATTCACCACAAAAACCCATCAGGATTTCCAACCGCTTCTTATATTCTCCTAATGTCGATGTTTGCATATACTCCTCCAGACTGCAATAAGGACAAACACACGATGAAAATGAATATATGCCATATAGAATTAATGGCAAAACAAAACACATCTCTTCTAGGGTACCTCGCAATTGTAGGTTCCAGTTCGCACTCTGAACTTAATCCAGAAGCTGGATGCAGCACTTTATACAATGGAAACCATAACTGCAGGAACATTATATAAAACTAAGAAAGGGTTCATCCTGAAACGATCCTATATTCAGAGTACCGATGTAAACAGACAAGGGTTGCAAACTGCAAGTTGCTTACCTTATCAGCTTGAGTCTCACATTCAAGTTCCACCTTTTCGAGCAAAACAGTCCAGTATTGGAGCTCAAACCTTCTCCATCGTGACACCAAGTATTGTAAACCATCCAAGATCACTACAGAATTGAAAGTATTAGGCCCAAAGAATATAATTAAAATAAGACATTCGTACACAGTGGCATAAAAAAGCATTTCCTTGTTCTCAAATTACCAGCTAATGACAAATGCTTTGGAGAATTCTCCTCCCATAACTGAGCTTTTGAAAGAAGATGCTCTACTCCAGTCAAGGCCTGCCAATATTTAAAATCAGTTTGGGGTCTGACCAATAATGGTACACGTCAAGAATTCCAGTAATCTATATTAACCTTCATGAGAGGAACAGTAATGGGTAGAGATAGCAGAGCTTGTACACCACGCATTAGCTGAAGCAGAGAAGGTTGGTCTGGCCACTCAGCAAGAAGTTCAGAGATTCTGTCTTTTAAGCTTGCCAATGGATTCAAAAGACATGCCAGTTCTACTGGACATGCATCCTGTAAAAAAATTCAATGATCTTGTAACGAATTTTTAATTTGTGTAAATATTGGTCTTTCCAATTCCAAGTATTAAAGACTACAAACCTGATATATGTTGAAGCTCTTTGCATTTTCGGCAGGTGTCAAAAGTTTTTCATGCTCCAAAGAAAGCATTAGCATATGAGATGAAATTATTTTCTCATTCACACTTGCTGGGAGTAGAGCTCCTACACCTGAAATATACGACACATGTATGCTGAAAACATGCTGGAAATTACTGATCATAAAGGAGACATATACACTCCACAAGTAGAATTCTGTTCCTTCAAGCCCATTACCCAATATTTCCTAGTTCTCATCACATAGATCTCTTTTGAAAAGGATTGTATCAAATCGCTTAAGTAGACCCTTAGAGAATCATATTCTATTAATCAATTGTAAAAGTTATGCAGACAGAATGACATATAAACATATACTACAAAAGGCAACCTTCAAGAATAGTTGCCCCTGCATCATATGCAAAAGTAAAAGTACGTAAGTGTTGCTCATCGGAAATAGCCATCGAATCGAATTCCTGAAATCATGTAGAAAGTGTAACAATTTCAGAATATTAACATTACGAATTTTCAGGATATCAACAACATCACCATTAGCTTGAAAGGAGCAAGGAGCAAAACTGAGAAATCAAGCTCACCATTTTCCGACGATTCCAAAGACCAAAAGCACTATTATGTAAATCAGTAATTTCCCTGCTGATAACTTCTCCATATTCCTTCCACACCTGGTCTAAGACATTAAAGCTTTTATCATCTGTCACTATGATCTTTTCATCCTCAGGTAGTTCCTGCAGAGCATGGAATTAATATTAGATGGAGAGATCTTATTTAACATTAGGAAAACTAAATAACATGAAGTGCCAATATTAACTATCGAAATTTATCTTTACATACCACCTCTGAAGATTCATTTTGAGAATCAAAAGTCCCTATATAGTCAGGGAACATCTCTTTGTAAAATTCCTCGTCATGATCTAATTCTGAACCCATTGAATGTGAACCCTGCTTGAATTGTATCAAAGCATGTTCTTCATCCATCTTTGCATCTCTTTTCTCCACCATCTCACTCCAAAACACAGAGACTGCGTGAAACACTTCCATAAGAACCTGGAATCACCAACATAAGACTGCGTGAAACACTTCCAAAACACAGAGACATGCTGAAATAGTTTAAAAAAGGAAGGAAAGTCAAAGCATGGTCCCATTCACAAGTGACTGTGGCACCCTGAATTCCTCAAGTGACTCTGCCACTCAATGATGATGGACATCAAGAAAATGGCTCCATCAAATATAAGTTTCAGCCTCAGGTCTCACCTTCAACGATTCACCATATGTCATACGAGAATGCATTACTTTTTTCTTGATGTATGCTATTGTAGAGCGGAGAACCTTGACCTTCAGCTTTGTGAGCAAAACCTGTAATAGGTATTCTGTTTAGATGAAACGACAAACCCATGGCTGAAAAATTCCAACAAATAGTTTTCAGCTTAATTCCATAAATCATAACAAACTAATTCTAAAATTTAATTTTGAAGTGTTCACTGTTTAAGTTCATATTCACATGTATCATTAATTGAGGCTATATTGTAATTAACCTTCACGCCTAGGAGTGTTGTTTATCAATACTTGCACATCAAGCTATGCTACTTTGTGGATTTCCGAAAAGCCTTTGCCTTTGACATCTGCCACGTGCTTGGCTTATGCAACGGCTAGAAGTCCTTGGTGTTCCTACAGATATGCAACGGGGAATCTATGCACTCTATGGCACTCTATGAATCCGTGTCAGGAAAAGTGCGGTCTTCCAAGGGTTTGTCAGAGGCGGTGGCTACCACAATCGGAGTGAAGCAAGGATGCCCACTATCACCCAATCTCTTCGGTCTCTATATAGACAAGGTATCAAATTACATAGAGAGTTTGGGGGTTCGGGAGTTTGCCTAGTAAGTATAGTTATACAAATATTACTATATACTGATGATATTGTGCTAAGTATAAATACAATACCCCCATTCCAATATAGCTTGGACTCTCGCCATCTAAATATGACCAAAGTGGAAAAGAATAGACTGATCCAAACTGATATTATTTACTTCGAAAACAAGATAACACCCCAAAATATCACTGGTACGAAGATAGGGAGATACCATTGCCTCTTTAAACAAGGCTTTGGCCCACTACGCAAGGTAATGGAATGTGAGGACCAACACTGCATAGGACTTTTCTTGCTAGAACACAAAGAGAGAAATAGGGAAATGTCGTTAGAAGGACAACAATACAGCCACACAAGCTCATCCACAAAGAACAATCACAACTTTCTTTAGCCCCATCACTCCTACTAATGCTACAAGTCAGTCAAGGGATACATAAATGGGCACCCAACCAGGACATAACAAAGGGGTTACAATAGATCAGTCAATAGCAATTTGTCGTGCACGTAGGCCCCAGCCCCATGTCATCGACTGATAAAGGCTATTATCTCCTGCCATCGAAAGTGACCTCTCCATTCTGGATCGACCTATGCTAGAGATCTTTCGAAGACAAAAGTCATAATATACCTAACATGAGAATCTCACATGAGCCGAAAACCAGATTCTTTCGTCTCTTTTTATCTTATTTACTTTTATATTTACTGAGTAATATTTAGTTTATTTTGATTTGCTGTTCTCAAAGACAAGACAACACTTAAGATGGAATCTCTTGTTTGGTCTTATTGGCCATTTTGGCATCTTAAAAGACATTAATATTTCTTTCTTTCTAACATTCCTAACAGTGCTCTAATATTTAATTCCATTCATACCTCTTTTTCCTTTTCATCAGTTGCCTGAATACCTCTACACTCCATTGACGCAATGAATCCTTTTCCCAGAAAATAATCTGCATAGACCATATCAACTGAAACATTCTTCTGCTTTTTATCACAGAATATGTCACTCCTGCTTGGATACTCCATTAGCGCACAGAGGGCTTCCTGCAAATGTGCATGACGTATCCAAGTTAAGATATTAAACAAATAACGTATCCAATCATTGTGTATGATATAATTCGTTATCTATGTATTACTTACATGCAAGTAAATTTCATCTGTAACTGTAGACCCATACTTTAAGAATTTTTCTTGCAGGAAAGAAGACAGAAGCAATGATAACCCCAACTTTAATTCAAATACAAACAATTGGATGGGCTGTGCAAGATCTTGATAATCTGGATAATCAGATTTTAGACGACATATGAATTCCCAAGCAATTTCCTGCATAGAAATTTTGCATTGTTACGTCTATATTAACAATAATCAATAGAGCCAGAAAAAAAATGCATGAGTTCTTTGCAACCTGCCACTGGTATATTTCATGCATAATTTGGTCTATTGATAGATTTCCAAGCCCATGCTCTAGTTGAGCAATCCAGGTAAAGGTGTTGCCAACACTATCCAAAGACTTGACAAACCGCTCAATCTCCTTAAACAAGGTTTGAATTTTTCCAGCTTGACTACGATAGACACACTTCAAATTATGGAGCAACGTTAGACTACATTTACGAGTATTTACTGTTGACAACGTCAAATTAAAACATTATAATTTTCAGATGTCTTGTATGCATTTTACACCTTAGAAGCAGCATCAGACCTCTCTGCTTCTAGCTCTTTGATCTTTAACTCCAGTTCAGAATAACATCTTGTCTTTGAGCCTCCTCTTATAATACAATCACTCTGCTGCCTTACCTGAAAGAAACAATCCACCATCGTTAAGCACAAGGTACAGAAAATTGCTTCATAGGTGTGCCTCTTTATACATTGATTTGGATGGTACCTCTAACTCAAGCTTTACATCTGCAATTTGCTGTGAGATGATTTCATACTCATAAGAATATTTTGTTACAGGATCATAAGGTATGTCCGGTAACATTAACCTTAAACGTATAGACCCCAACAGTATCCATACCTTTGCAAGAATAGATTGGGCCTCTGTAAACATACGTAATCTCACATATCATTATATACAAATATTTGATGATAACCATAAAAGAATGTTAAATACCTGTGTACAATAACTTTAGGTGCCACTTGCCATACAACAAATCTACACAAAGATCAATATGAGTAGTAACTAAAGACACAAATTTCTGATCACTTGACTTCCTTAAAAGAACTTGAAGCAGCGGGATTATTTTCCTGCCAGCTTTGTCATCCTGAAAATAATCCATAGACATGGTAAGATTGAAATATGAGGTCATCAATGACAGTCTTTACCAGGTACACAGCAATCAGACAGAAAACATCAAAATAATACCAGAATGCAGGGAAAAAAGATAATTTCTAAAGAAGGTAAGGAGTGTTGTACAAGACACCTGTAGTTTTTCCAGATGTAAATTCGTTACCAGCCACTGCAATTGGACTCTTTCACATTCCGTGAACGTCTTAGCATAAGCGGTTATTATCTATACAACAAAACCGAAAATAATCTTTGGGAACCCACTAAAGTGCTTGAGTGGATAAAAGGACAATCGAGAAAAGGTTTGGTACCTGACAAAAAACTGAGCTAGCTAAGAGAAACTCAGCTTTCTCACAGTTTTGAATTCCTTCTCTTCTGCTCCATAAGACTTTCCCAACTACACTAAGTTCCGCAACCTTAACATTATACTCACTCACAGGCATTGTACTCTTTCTGCACCAAACATTTCAGTATCACAATTTTAGCACAATAAAAAACGACACAAAAAGAACCCAACATAAAATCTAATAACAAGAAAATGCACTCACATTAAGCTTGCTAATTTTGCACTGTCAGATGCATTATAGAGATGAGTTGGGCCTACATTTGCATTCCTTACAAGAGATACATGATCCTGAAAGCTCGCGAGTTTCCAGATATTCAAATACAAATGGAAAGAGAAAACCCGCTAAACAATGAAGTATAATGATAAATAGTATACATCTCGACAACATTTAGTTCATTGCATGACAACAATTGTCGTCCGGGCATACCAGATCATTTACTTGGTAATTATTCCAAGAAGTGGGGTGCCAATTATAATATAGCTGATGAGCAACATTTCGAAAATGTTTTGTCAATAAATTCTTTTCAATCTCTCCATCTGAAATATAGCAGGCCAGTAACAGAAATTAGATCAGATGGTTTTCCCGACATCATCAAGATGGAAATCTACATTACCTATATAAACAAATCAACAAGTAAAATATAGAAAGTAGATCAAGAACTTCCATAACTCCTCAACCCAAAAAACAGACAATGGGCAAAAAACAAGGAAAATGGGTAGTCTATGGTCATGGCACTGCTGTCCAATAAGAAATCAGACAATGGGCAACACAGATACAACTCTCCCTCCTAACCTATCTGGTAGACGAGCCAAAAATGCTATCAAACTCACATTCGTTTCTTGTTGATGTTACCAATAAATTACAGGTTGGACAAGTAGGGAACCAGCCACAAACATTCTAAAGGGGTTACAGCTACAGAGACCTCTATATCTTGGACAACATCATTTTCAAAAACTTTAAAAGCCAGAAGTTTAGGTTCATCTAAGCTCAAAATGATGTTTGGTTACACATCAGAATATATCAACATTTTTCTTCAAGAGCATTGATCTGCTTAGCCCAGCGTTTGATCTATAGCCATAGTACATTAGCCACTTTTGTTAATTTATTTATGTGTACGTTGGTTTATTATCCAAGTTGAGAACATTTTCAGATGTAATCTCTCATTAGCTCCATAGTGAGTAAATGGTAAACCTAGCTCCACCCCCCTGATGCACATTCAGAGCAGACTTCCTGCTACATCAATCATAAGATAAGCAGGCAAATTTATTTTTCTTTAAAAGTTGAGGATAGAGCATCTTGCCTGCATTTGAATTAATGAGCCACACAAGCTGCTGATGTGGCACATAATCCATGGGAGACCTTGATGAAAATTTTATAGAAAAATCAAGAAATTCAACAAGCTCCTTCTTCACTCCAGAGAACTGTTAAATAAAAAATCATATGCTCTATATACATATTACAAAAAATTTAAAAAAGAAAGTCAAATCAATTATAGTATGATCTTCCAACCTTATCCTGAGATACATCCGATCCATTGGTATACTGCAGTTTGCTGTTTATATCAGACACCGAGGCAATTATAATCCTATCCCATCGTAAACAGAATGAATCCAGCCATTGTATAGAAGCCAAATCTTGAGGTCTTGTAGTATTGAGCAGAACATTATAGTACTCGTGATCTTCAAGGAAATGCGATGGCAAATATCTATAATCTTTAGGAATGCCTAATTGTTTAGGATTCTCAGCTTTATCTTCATTTTGCCGCCATCGGAGATCCTACAGAGATGAGAAACAAGATTAATATTACACATAACGCATCAAACTGTATATATTATGGAATGAAAAACTTCCAGAGCAGCTATACTCGAGAAGAGTAGTTCGAATTGCTAATTCAGTGGACCAATATGTACCTTTATTAAATCATTTATTTCAGGGATAGCTCTGATTGACTGATCATTCATTGCTAAATTATCCTGCCTCTGAGTTTGCATGCCACAGAGAAGCCACAATGCCATGCTTATTCCTGCAGCACAATCTTGTATTTAGTGAATTGTAACAGTAGGAATTGTATGATGCAAATGCATGTCATGCATCTCATCCGTTGATGGACAAACATGTACCAACAAATAAATTATCCATTATTTGCCGATTTGAAATCAGCCAGCCAAACCATAGCACGTAATATACTCGAATGTATTGGCAAACATTCTTTTTCATACGAATGAGAACGAATGTGTATGTTATCAAAACCTTCTTATTGTTTTTTTTACGCTTTTACCTTAAAAAAATTACCTTATAATAAATAATGAATACAAAAGTATGGTATTTGCCATACTTTGAGGGTGTTTACCATACTTGAATGATTGAAACATTCTTGAATGTGAATGCATGTATGGTACGTATGGTTCATACTATGAGCCAAACCATTAGTCACCTTGATGTTTTGTATATTTCTTTATATATATTACCTCTCTGGAGAGCAATAATTATCAAATAAAATATCCTGAATTGCATTTCTCAGAAAATTGTGATGCATTTGTCATATGCAATGAATTCGAATATCAGAACAATTATCTAGCATGCTCTAATAACAACAAACTTCAACACATCATATTTGCATGTACTAAAAGAAAGATTGCCTCGTCGAGATACAATAATAATCACCATCTAAATATATCACATCTCAAGTACAAAAAGTAAGACTTCCCTCCCACCTTCAAGCGTAAGTCGACGAAACATCTCAGTAGTTGTAAGTCTCTGATCATTTCCATTTCCTGGATTCTCTGGCATTATCAGATATATCATTAATATCAAGGTTCAAGATAAATTTCTGGTATTACCAGAATTCTAAAATTGTTGACAACTACAATCACTATAATCCTACTTTCAGCATTACCTGGCCACAATCCATGACAGAATTTGAGTATTTCCTGTAGCTGATCAAAGGCTTCCTTTGATCTGGGAACAGAGGGGTGGCCACAATTCTTCCACAAATAAAGTTTTAGTACTCCATATTGTTCACGAAAAAGTCTATCGATAATTGCAAACACCTCTACAACATTCTGCATTACCTGCCCAAGTGAAGAGGACCTTTATTGTCAAATCCGAAGGAAATCATCTGTAATTAACGCCAAAAACTATATAAATCTATTACCTTACTTAACCTTTCCTTCGGTTCAGAGATTTTTCGAATCAGATCTCCTCCACTCTGTTTTAGCTTTTTCCAAGACACCACTAACTGCTGTGTTTGAAAGCCTGATTTTCGTTCATGCATAACCCTCCAAAATAGCTTATGACTGTCCACAAATCTCAGAAATTCCTTGTATATAGGATCATTGTCAGAAGAGCAGCACCAGAGGATAATGTCTTCCTCTAAAGTTCTTAGAAGTTCAAAGAGTGGATATAATACTCCAATCAAGTCCTTCCAATCAAATGTTTTCATTCTATCAAATTTATTGCTTGAATGATATCTGAAAGATTGAATAATCAAATTTTCTGCTCTAATTGACCCATCATGCTGTGATTGTAAATAAACATCATCTTCAATTTGCCACTGCAGCAATGTATGTAGAAAAACACCACTCAACAGAACTTGCTTTGTTTCCCTATTTTCATGCTTTAATAAGTTAATCCTGCTGAATATGGGATGATCCAATTGTCTTTGAAGGACTTTAGTAAAAAGCACCAAAGAGTTGCAGTATAAACCAATTCTTGACATCTGGTTTTTTAACCACACCAATCGGATTCTTTTACCAGAGGTTGTACCTGCTTGTTCAATCATCCACATTGCAGCATATAGAATCTTGTGGTCCAAATTTACATTATCTGTACAAGTTACTTCTGAGTGCATAGCTCCTGATGATGGATACAGGAAGAACTGAAGCAGTGAAACTGGAAACATAGAGGATAACTCCTTCTGACTTTGGACCTGCATATAATGTTTTTTCCTACTGCTAATTTTCATTTTAGGAAAAGCTGATCCAATTTTATAAGCAACTTGCTCGCCTATTAAATGATGTAGATAAATGCAATCATGTTTGGCAACTGTCTCAAGAGACGTCCTCACAAATTGCTTAATGCTTAACACATGAGGCCATCCACCAGGGATCTGCAAGGTTAACGAAGACCGCATGATTGATGCAGTGCTCAATGCAGAAAAATGTGCATCAAAGATGTGCAATGATTCAGACCGTGCTCTTCCATCCTCGAGACCATGAACATAAATCTGATTCCAGCTGCAACTAAGGCTTTCTAATAGTCCAGAACCGCCCTCAAATAATTGCCAGAACAACCTGACCCATTGGTGAAGCTCCCTTAAAGAGAAAGTATGGCCCGATATCAAAGTATTTGCAGTTTCAACTTCAGTGTGAGCTTTCCACATAGAATTCACAAGAGCCATGCTAGGTAGACCCATACTTATTAAATATTGTTTTACATCATCAGATGTTTTTTCTGATGCACTGTGTGTACCAAGCAGATAGTCATCTTGGACCATGGTGTACGGTTGCATAACACAAATTTCAACACCACGGTTGCGCATTGCCCTTGAAATCTCCCCATGCATGGGATCTACTGTAAGAAAGAGACGAAAATTAGGGTGTGCCTGAAGCATCATAGGTTTATTATCAATAAGCCCCCGTTCATTTACTAGTATAGATCCATCTGGTTCCAGCAGTGGATTCAACCTATCAAGAACCTATATGACAACATAAGAAAGGATCAATTCGGGGAAAATTAAGACTTGATTTATAATTTCCTGTTGACAACTTACTGTTGGATTACAGAGATTTGCGTTCTCGAGTAGCACCCAATCCCCATTTTGAACAGCCCTCAAAAATCCACCATCTACCCATTCAAAGTGTTGTGTATTATCGTCACTGTCTGTTTTGTTTTTTATCTCCATCAGTTTGGTCTCAAGCTTTTCAACATCAGGGACTATGCACAAGTCAAGAATACAAGCAATGTTCCGTATTTGAGCCAAAACCTTGCAAATTAAATTTATTCCCAATGAATCAAGCGTATGACTTCCCCAGCTTCGCCTAAACTTATTTTGACTTTTGCAGGTACCCTGTAATCTTACTTTAACAGATTTTTCGAACGTTGCCCAATCTGCCATTATAGCCCTCACCAAAGGAGGTCGTGAATCAACTGCGAGCTTATCAAAAGATGTAGTGAGACAAAGGCTACATGTCATTTTAACAAGATAATGCACTTTGCTGACCAGTTGCTCCCAAGACCGAGATAAATCATATTGCTCAAAGCATCCAAGAAGATCAGTAGTATCAGTACCACTAGATAATGAGAATTCTTGAAGTGAATTTCCTGTGAGTTTTGCTAATAACCTAACTAAAGAGGTCTTCCCACATGCAGCTGGACCAACTAAAATGCACATCCAGTTGTTCTGTACGCAAAATGTCATCGATTCTAAGCACTTCACTTGACTAGAAAGGAAGGCGTTGTCATCATTATGACTCCATGTTTGAGGTCCATCTAGCCTCCTGAGAGTAGCACTGCCAACTGTTATGTGTTCCGTATCTATGTGCATTTTTGGAAAAATTTCAATACTTGCAGGATATTGGAAAACATCCTCAAATAGCTTTAAAACCTTGGATCGGTCCTCCCCACTCCGCATCCTTTGCAAATATATCACTTCCAAGAAGTTTGTGGTGCAATTACCCCTACCTGGAATTGTTACATAGCAGACAGAATAGGTTGAAATGATTAGAGTACCATAAAACGTTTACAGAAAACAATGCATCTAAACAATGTAGTCACCTCCTATAAGTGTGCACGATCGGAGAACATCACGCAGATTAAACTCCCAAGGTGCACCTAAACGGCCATAGCTGCGAGAAATCATAGTGTCTTGAAAAATTCTAGAATTAAACTGGATTAGTTTCTCAAGAAATGGCTTTGGTACTTCAGGAAATAAGGCACTTGAGATGTACAAAAAGTCCTCCTCAGAAAGTGCATCAACGTACACCTGTCATCACAGACACACATAACCTTCATAACTAATATTGAATAAGATTATTTTGGAAGTGGTTTGTAGAGCTACCTTTGTGAACCGATTTAAGAAAGAGCGTGGGAGATTTTTTCTGCCACCTCCCTGTGCAGATGGATTTTGACAAGCAAATATTCTGAAATCAGGATGGCATTTGAATACCCGCCCAAGTTCTGGAATAAAGATCTCACCACGATGGTCTAAGCATGCATTCAAACCCTGTTCCGAGAAAAAGACATAGATATCGATTGTAAACTGCCAATTAAATAAAAATAACATGTGTCGAAAATGTTGCAGATTCCTACCTCCAACACTGACTGAGAAGCTAGATTCAATTCATCTAATACAACCCATTTGCCAGCTTTTAATGCCTACAATCAAAAATGATAATATCAACGAATCAATCTATCTCTCGAATACTGATAAATCCATCATGAATCTAGTTATATCAAATAATGTAGTGATTCTATACTTGACATAATCTAGACCGAATACTCAATAAAAAGCAAATATTACTTAATGCCCTATACTTGGCATAATCTGGATTTGCAATCAACATAATGAAATACGCATTCCGCAAATACATGGAAAATTACATTCCAATTCAGTGGCTCAAAATACAAAGCTCCCATTATCCAAAACAGTAAGGTGACATAAAATAAATGGAAAGTATAACTGTTGATGGTATATAACATACATAAACTCTAGATTTCAGTAATTGTTCACAGAGAATAAATTAGTAATCATCAAGGGTAGAAAACATTTGCCAAATTTGATCATCACTGCTATATCTATTTTTAGATAGAGAAAAACTAAATTACCAAGATGGAAGTGCGTGCTGGAGGGTGACATCCCTAGAACTAATCTATCCCTTCTACACACAGTCTCTCTACACGTTTTTCTCTCTCTAGATTCATTTTATACAGCATTTATTTCATTTGACTTTCTGGAACTGCCATTGCTTTATTACAACATTTACTACACCGTTTTTTCTCTCCTCCATAACTCACATGCTTCTAGGCATATTTTACCCCATTTTATATATCTATTTGTTACAAAACCCACTCTCATTTTTGTATTTGAAGGTTTTGAGCCTCACTAAGGAATATGGTTTTTGTTGAATTTCTTTTTCTTCTACTGCTCGTCTCTTTGGCATCTTACAGCTATTCATAACAGTTTTCTCACACTGCAACCCTTGATTTAGGCATATTTACATCAGGGAATTTATCGCCACATTAGCCTAGTATGAAAAGCTCATCAACCTCTACAGCCCATCCCATTTTATAAATCTATTTGTTACAAAACCCACTCTCATTTTTGTATTTGAAGGCTTTGAGCCTCACTAAGGAATATGGTTTTTGTTGAGTTTCTTTTTCTTCTGCTGCTTGTCTCTTTGGCATCTTACAGCTATTCATAACAGTTTTCTCACACTGCAAGCCTTGATTTAGGCATACTTACATCATGGAGTTTATCGCCACATTAGCCTAGTATGAAAAGCCTATCAACCTCTACATATGACTGTTGTTTATAAATCATGGAATGTCAATATAAGTAAGCACGACTATGTAACATGTGTCTCCATGATAATAACGTAATATTAAGTACAGCAATTTCAGATAATCAATGGCTTGAAGGCAAAAAAGGGATAAACTCATATTCAGGTATTCTGAAGTTAAGAAAGAAAGAAGAAAGAAAGAATACTATCATCTTTTAAGAGGCCAAAATGGCCTATAAGACCAAACAAGAGATTATCAACAACAATATAACTCACTTGCAAAAATACCCCATCTGACCAGCTAAAGTCAGCTCGTTTGCCTTCAGTTGGAAGATCTGATCCAAGAAGATCCATCATATCTGTCTGCAGTAAAAACACTAGGCAATTAATAAGGTGTATTAGCAACAATTATTAACAGTGACCTTTCTCATTTGTTCACCTGTTCAGATAAGTTTATCCTCACTAATGAATGGCACGATATGTTTGCAAGAGCAGCAATCAAGCTTGTTTTCCCTACTCCAGGGCTGCCTTCAATCAGCACTAAAATGAAACACAAATAAACATCCATATAAAACTAGCTTGCTCATTCTACAGATAAGATTTCATTGCTGGATACAAAGAGTCACCTGGTTTTGGCAGCTGCATGGCACGAAGAATCCGGAAAGTATTAATGCTGGTCGTAGGTGCCATCATTTCATACGACACAACCCTGGGTTGTATGCATCCTGCAGTTACCCAGGAAATTACTTTTTAAATATCAAAAAACAATGTGTCCAATTATTGAATTCACCATGGTATCTCAAATCACAAAATAGAAAGCTCATCTGAAATTGAATACTTGCCTTTAGAGATAAGAAAAGGATTAATGCCAACATTTTCAGAAGATGAACATAGATGATTAGCATGTATCATTGTGTCGTCCTCAAAATCATCTTTGTTAATCTGTGAATTCTGTAAACATAGAAAACAACACTCAAATATTATCTTCACATTATATTTACAAAGTTGAAGAGAAGTTGTCTAGCACTACCAATGGTATCTGCTGTAGTAAAAAGTTGAGGCATTTATTCTTTAATCCCTTTATAGACTCATTTGACAAGCCTGTACAAGTTTTAAGATCGTATCAGATGTGAAAAAAATTCTCATTATTCCCACCACTTTCAAATTCCTAACAATGAGGAAATATACCTAATCCAACTCCATCAAGAACCACAAGGAAGGCCCCGTGAATTAATGCTTTATACATTCCAATGTTACATTCAACGGTGTTTATAAAATTGATCCAAGACAATAGGTCTCTCACAGTAAGGGATCTTCCAATATTCTGTTGCTGAAACCACTGTTGTCAGAGAAAAAGTGATATCAGTAGTGACATGATTATAAATACGCACCAGGTGAGTTATTTATTTGGTAATTATGAAACCAACCTTCCAGAAGCTCAGAAGAGGATCTACCAATGCCTCCAGGTGAGAATGCAAGAAGCTGCATTAGAAATAAAAATTAAATCAGTGACAAAAGCAACAAAGAAGTATGTTATGTTCAGAATGAAGAAAGCTGCATTAGTAATCACTTTCCTATGCAACCCAAAGGACAAGAACACATGAATCTCGTGCATATCTGTGAATCAAAAAGATAACAAAAATATCTCTGCTGGTGAGATTGAGAGTCCATAAATGAAGGATTACCGTGCACTAATAATGTTTCTAATATCTTCTTCGTCTACAATTGCTGGAACCCAAATTTCTGTGAATCTGTTTCTCAACGCAGGAGAAAGCTCTTTCTTGCCAAAATCACCACCAGGGTTCATTGTGGCCATCAACAAAAAATTTGGATGTGCTACAAGCTCCTCCAAATTCGATCCTCCCTTCTCTGCAAGTACCTACATAAAATGGTCTTTATATACCTTAGTGACAAGATGAACACAAATGCATCAGATGAACAATATTAAATATATTGGAAATTCTAGAAATAAGATTTTATAACAAAACAATACTTTTAGGTTTTTTAATCTTACTCAAAGTTTCATGTGCAGCAAATAAGCATGGGCAAAACTGAATTCTGCCAAATTTTGAACTGAGTTTTTGTATGTAGTACCCATATGCCAATGTGTTCCTTATATCCCATTAACAATGTGTTTTATTATCAGTGTGCCAAAGAAATTGAATATATATTATTATATTATTATATTATATATATATATATATATATATTCAATTTCTTTGGCAAATAACTTCGTTCACTAACTTGGTTTGCCACATAGATTGAAGTTCATTGGACCATAGACAATGTTTTCACTTAAAATGTGAGTCTTGAATTTCTGAGTATAAACGAATGCAGTTTAATGAATCAATCAAATATTAACACTTACCAACAAACGCTTAGGTTCAAGAATACTGTTGAGTCTTTCAAGAACACTATCATCTGCAAGTGATATCTCATCTACCAGAAAAAGATCACCCTTTCTCATGGCTTCTACAAGTGGTCCATCTTGCCATACAAATAGTGCTTTCCATTCAGCATAAAGTATTTGAAGTTCCTTCTGAACAGACATTAAAAATCTTAATTCTCCATCTGTGCTGTCGTTCGCATTCAGCAATGGTGTTTTCAATCTCCCAATTGTTTTCTCAATCGATGATATTGTCATTTCTGCATCTTCTATATTATTGGAGAGCTGTGTGAACAAACATCATGATCAGTCAGAGGTCAGATCAACAATTCGTTCAAGTGTATGGCTTACACTTGTTGTTATGACAGAAATCATGAAAGCACTAACTTTATCTTGATGGTGCTCAAATAAAATATGAGAAGCGTTGAGCCTATCAACGGTTAATTCAAATTTCAAAGAAATATTGTCTCTTTCACGAATAGGTCGGAATCCCTGAAAAATATCAGCTATTAGTTGTGCCAATATATCACACAAAACAGTTACGCTACTAAACATGGTCACACATACACCAAGAAAGTCTGCAGTCTCCGTGTGTTGATGACAATTCAAAATATGCAAACTTTGTCCATGGATCATTGCCAACAACTGACATACTGTAGTCTTTCCACAACCAGTCTCTCCAATTAAGAGCATCGGTTCCTTGTGCTTATAACAATGCTCTACAAGGCTAAAGAGACGCTTCATAGAATTTGTCCAGACTATCCTGTTGAAAGAGAGAAACCCATGAGTTTCAATGTGGATATGCTTCAAATGGCACTCTTATATAGAAAGAAAGAAAGATATATTAACGTCTTTTATAGAGAACCAAAAAGAAGAAAGCCTTGAAGGCAGGGATTAAAAGCTGATCCATCATAATCATTACAATCAGCTTCATGGGTGCACTTAGGCACATGCATAAAAATAAATAAGGGTGATTAATGCAAATAAATAAGGGTGTTTACTTTCCAAGAGCCGCAGCAGTGGGATTTATCTCCAGCTGTCTCTGCACTTCAGGAATGAGTGACTTTGATGACAACTGTATAAAAAACCTCAAGAGTGTTAAAACTACTTTTTTCAACTGTATTATCTTTTTTACTTTGCTATGGGAATAAAAAGCTAAGGATATACATAGTGTGCTGACTTACTTCAGCATACAGCATGCTGATGTCAATCTTGACTCTCAAATTCTTTTCCAATGATTCCATGACAATCTGCCTCTCATTTGGTTCTCGTAATCTTTCAGCAAGGAGCACATATCCAACTTTTGCTAAATCTTCATAGGATATACCATCTTTCCTGTATCGATCTGCCCATCTGAATAGATCACGAGGTGTAATAAATCCATGTTTCCCAGCAAATGCTTGACTCGCTTGCCTGTTTCTTTGCAAATCTATCATAACAGCAACCATCTTATCTGCATAACTTTTAGGAACCTCACAGCGTTTCTCCAAAATACTGCATAGTTCCTTTTCGGGTATATCATCCACATGTAGCTCAAGAAAGCGATTTCGAAATGCACGAGACAAGACCTTGCGACCTCCATAAGCACCAGGAGGATTCTGTGTAGCAAAGAGCATAAAATGGGGATGTGGTTTTATAACTATCTGAAGTTCTGGTACAAACAGCTCTCGATTATCATCTAACAAACGATTTAACGCTTCGAGAACTTCCGAAGGTGCAAGGTTTAGTTCATCCAAAACTATCCAGTACCCATTGCGCACAGCCTCCACTAAAATTCCTTCTTGAAAGACCAGTTTACCAGATGACCCAGTAACATAGGCCCCAAGGTATTCTTGCAAATCTGTGTGCTCATGATTGTTTATTCTAACAAAGCGATGGCATGTTACAGTTGCAAGGTATTCTATTAAGCTTGTTTTACCACTTGAAGTGGGTCCTTGTAGTAAAACAGGATATTTACGAATAAAAACTGCCTTAGAAATATTTTGCAAGTGCTCCCTTCTACTTTGTGTCACAACATATCTTTGTGTGAACTCTAAACACAACTCAGATGCCTCAACATCACCTTTTTCTAGCCAAAAATGTTCAAATTGTACATGATTATGACTTGGCTGAGATGGAACTTTGGCCAATAAGCTCTTGGTTTTAGGATCAACGCCAATTTTTTTCATTAATTGGGAGAAAATCAAATTTTCCATTACGATTCTGCTTGGCGGATCAAGTAAAGTGAGAAAAGTCATACAGATGCCATCATACAATGCTCTTGCAAACCCATAAAGCGGCATTGCAACTTGTGCGTATTCTAATGCTCGTGCAAGAGATCGCAAACTGTATTTAGGCTTTTGGTTTGCACTGTCAAACAGTCTTGTCTCCGCTTCTTGCTGAGCTTGCTGATAGAAATCCACAATAGCTGCAACCGGAGGAGAAGGCATAAAAGCGCCAAGATATTGGAATACAAATGTCTGCAAATCTTCAGTGGCTGTTACTTCGTCAATGTAGAATTCAGTAAAACGATTTTTCAATGAAAGAGGAAGATCATGCTTCCCAACATCTGTGGCAGGATTCATGCATGCAAATACTTGAAAATCAGGATGCCGAGGAATGACTTCAATATCCCCACGCTCTGTCAGACTCAGTGATCCATGGTCCCCTTCCAGAACTCCTGTAAGTCTTTCCAAAGTCTCGATGGGTGCCAAATTCACCTCATCTAACAGGATCCAATGTCCATACCTTAATGCCTTCACAAAAGCTCCTTCAATAAAGGAGAATGCAAATGTACTTTCAGCGGCAGCTACCTGACGCTTGCATTTCTCCAGCTCTGCAGAAAATTGTCGCCATTCTTGCATAAGCTCTTTACTTAACAGGCGCTTTCTCTTAGACTTTGGTTGTGATGCAGTATCAGAGATCGTACTAATAGATCCTTCCACACTGAATATCCCTAATAGACTCTCAACTTTCGTAACAGCTGACCCAAACGCCATCAGCAATTTCTTAAACTTCTTTTTAGCAGCGAATTGATGGATTCTCGCAACAAATTCCAAGTTATTCTGTGCAGTCAAAGGCATAGAATACTTTAGAAACCAGTTAATGAAGCAGAATATCAAAATTCAACAGACATCTGAAGAACCTGTGATGGAAAGGTACGGAGAAAGAGATTGTGAAACTTCTCTAGTAAACACATGCACATATGGTGAGCTTCCACTGGCTTAAAGCCCCCTATAAAATCTGCAGTGTCACTCTGCTGGCTCAAATTCTGTGATCCAAATAACACTCTTAGCTTCCTGATCAAATGCAGCAGTCTAGAAAAAATAACAGGGTTCAGTCAAATCTCAGGGGTCATAACAGTAACAAGGACAGATTGCACACCATCACTGTCAAAGGCATGGAAATCTGCTCAGCCAAATGTTGCACAAGAGTTGTCTTCCCAGTGCCAGTTTCACCAACTAGTAGTATTGGTTCCTTCTGCTGAACACATACTGCAATACGCTCCAAATTTCTCATAGCATGACCAGTGCATGCAAATAATCTATGTGAAGCTCGAATTTCCTGCAAGAATTCGGCAAAATATAATGCTCAAAAAGTTAACAGAGCTGAACTGTTGGACTATCATGCCTTTTACGATGCATTACTGAACCTTTAATATGGAATTATTGATCATGACCTTACTAATAGCTTCTATTCTCCCCTCAAACATAGCCACAGAAATATGCCTCTGTAATATTCCTTCTGTTACTTCTGCCTATCTTATCAAAATGTGATTAATATACTAATAGTTTCAATATCTTCTCTCTCAATGCCACAGGGATATTCCTTCATCATTTCATTTTTGTTTCTTCTACTTCTCAAACGGTCTTTGATAAATTTATGACAGTTTCTAATGAGCAAACAGTAAATACAATTCGACATACTTTGTGTGGATGCAAGGGTAAGCAAACCCTGCCAATCTGAACTCCACACGAAGACACCTGTAGCATAAATTTCACATCGTCCATAAAATTGCATTTGAAATCTAGTTTGCTCTAAATATGGCTTTGTAAAGAGTAAAAAATAGATGAATAAAGATAAAACCACTTTGACAAATTAAGCACAAGTATATAAAACATTGAACGACCTGCAATATTGGCTTGTTCAAAGTTTCAAAATAATTAACTTGTTCTTCACTGACACCCCACATTTTTCCAATACTTTCCATAACAAAACGACGGTTTTTACAGTCTTGAATGAACCCAGAAAAGCAATCTACTGCCTGTCAATGACACGATATTAAGTTAATTTTCATCAAACATCATAAGATTACTTCAGCTTTCACCTACAAATATGAAGGATTTCACTGACCTCTATGTAGATAACCTCATGTAATGCAATTTGGTTATTCGCTCCAAAATCTCTTAAATTGTTCAGCCTTTTACACCATTTTAGTAGATCTCTGTTTACATATAAAAACCAATGTCGGTGCATTCAATGTCCACAATTTTTACTTAAAAGTGAGATCAAATGTAAGACAGACCTTGTTGAAAATTGTCGCCCAAACCATATCTGTTTGGCAGAGAGATTAACAGGAGTGAGTATTTGTGACGAAATGCTATCCATCATTTTCGATGTTCCTAAATCAACAATATAATCCCTAAAGATCAATCATAAGAATGCTGAGAGGATACAATCATACGCTAAACCAATGTAAAACCTACTTAATTCACAAAATATAAAGAATTGTTTGGTGCAGTAGAAAATAATAAGGTTTATCTCAACCTATAGATAAAGTGTATCCTATCTAAAAAGATGAAATAGAAGAAGAAAGAAGCACTGCTCTGACTGATGCATATCGTGCACATTAAGCAAAAAGACGGGCAAGCAGCACATATGTACCTATCAACTTTGGGAGAAGGGGTTTCAATGATGGAAACTGTGATGCAATTATTGCAGCCAGCTCTTCATCATTAGGAGCAGGAATCACAATTCTCCTCCACAACTTATTCAAAATATTGTTTCCTATGTATCAATGAACCAGTAAAAGTTAGTCTACAAAATAAACGCAAAAATGACAAATCGCAGTGTATCAATGAACCTGGTAGATGGCTTGAATGGTTTGAATCTGATCTTGATACAGTTGCTAGAAGTTGGAAACCCTCAGTTGCCTCAACAGTCTGAAATATGAGTACAAAACTGTCAAACAATACATATATGATAGTTGGCTCAACATACTTTCTTTAGAGTCAAACAATATATACACAAAAGCATGTTCCATGAGAGCGCACCTCTGCAAAACCAGGTATGTACAGTTTCCGGTCTTCAAGTAACGGCACAAGAGCAGAAAGAACCTCAAAAGGAGCTCTGTCAACATCTTCAAACACCACCCAAAGACCTTGCAGCACAGCCTAGACGTTTTTCCATGAAAGTGAAGAGGATTAAACAAAAGAATTATGGCACTGAGCGTTTAAAATATTTAATTAAAGATAACAATAACTCCACCTGTGTGAGGGCACCAGGTTGCCATCGGAACTCTCCTGGAACCTCTGTACAAACATAAGTACCAAGCAAAGTCTTGCAGTCCACTTGTTCATCTAAGTGAATATGTACAGCATCTGTAAATTTTTAAAATTAATAGGTAAGCCAAGATAGATATAGTTTCCAGAAAACAGTATTCATTCGGTAAATCCAATCATCAATAGAAACATAAAAAAATTAAGTACTGCAGAGCAAAGAACGTTACAAGTACTATAAACATAAATTCTATCACAGCAGAATATGCATACAAGAATTGATTGATCTCTATATGATTTACCAGAATTTCCTGTAAGTCGCCCAAACTCCTCAATTATAGAAGTTTTCCCACAACCTGGAGGACCTTCTAGTAACACGGGCTCTTGGCAGCTAATAGCTAATGCCAAAGCTTTCAAACTCCCCTTCAAGTTTGCACTGATGAGAAATGACTTACTAAAAGATGGCAGCAAACTGCATAATGCTGAATGTTAGAGGACCCACACTGATAAGTAAAACTAAATTGAAAACTTATGTCAATAGCAAGTTTATCATGCGGCCATTGTTGTAGAATACTTAGCATAGAATAAGCGTAGAATACATATGCTAAGTATTCTATCTTTTTTAAAAATACTTAGAAAACATATTCCATAGATCAAATACGTGAAATACATAGAATACATGTAAAATAATTGAAATACGTAGAATAAATGTGAAATATGTTAAATACTTCTTAGATTTTAAAGCTAAAAAAAAAGTAAGTTTTTTTTAACTTTTTGGAAACATTAAATGCTTGTTAAATATGTAGAATATGTTGAAGATTTAGAATACGTGAAATAATATAAAATGGCAGTTCTAAAATGTTGAATACATGTAGAATACTTCAGAGTATTCTAAAATGTATTCTAAACATAGAATGTGTGCTTTTTAACAACTACGAATGCAGCAAAGTTGGCCACTAAGTACTTTGATCCTAAGCAGAGACACTGCCACTTCAGGTGGACTTCTGTTGAGAAAATGAGCATATTCATTACTTGCCTCTCTTTATTTATCATCTTCTTCTTGATAGGTAGCTCCACCCCAAAGATTTCCACATGAGAAATCTGATTTGGCATTTCAAATCTCCATTTCACTAATTGTTCATCATCCTGTCTACTCTTCAATGCCTCATCAACTGAAGATAAGGATGGTGGCACAAACCAACCAGCCTTTTCTACAATGATCTCTTGGCAAAATTCCTCCCACCTAAAAATGGAAAATTTCATGACACATCAAAAAATAAGAAATATGAAACAAATTCTAATAGATAACTACATTCACGGAGGTCAGAGAAACAAACATACAGAGAAGGGAGAGATGAAAAAAGAACAGCTCACATGACATATTTACCAAATATGGGAACATTTTAGAATAGTGCAGCCATAAGAAATAAAATACATTACCTCAACAAGCAAGCAAAGGTCATCTCTTCTGTCATACATGATACTTTCAAGCTGACTCTACGAGTAGCTTCGTCACTCAATCTGAGTACCAATGAAAGAATTTGCACAGCACACCATCTGACATCTATGCTATCTTGGTTAAGTTCGTAATCTGAAAGCTCTTTGTACATCAGCAAGTCAAGAAAAGGGCTCCAATCCCAGAGACACTCAAACGAAGCAGATTCCAATTGGATGAATCGATATGAGGCTCTCACAACATCCAGTAGGTGTAACTTTGACTGCAATTTAGTAACCAATGCAGATTCTTGGAACTCAGCATCCAGAAAATACTCATATAATGGGCCTCTAGACAAAAAGAACGGGAGGCTTTTTTTACCTTCCAATTTGAAGGATCACTGCAGAAAAGACGTTCAAATGGAGGAGGTGCAAACAAAAAGTATTGGAGGATTGAACTGTCAAAATAAATAAGGGGCAAACAATTGTTATCTGGCAATTAGGTGTTTAACTTCTGAAATTCGATGGTATGTATATCACAATTAATTATTTCTGCAACATATCATTCCATTGATAAATCGCTTGTTTACCTTCCTAACTTTGATATATATACACCACAATTAATTATGTATACAATATATCATTCCATCAGTAAACTTAGTGTCAATCAAAACTACAAAAACAAATGTGTGCTGATTAATGCATCAAAATGTTTTATTACACCGTATACAACTAGGACTCCCTAAAATTTGGCAATGGGATGCTAAGTGATGAGTCAAAACGATATTGTACAGTTCAGTGTTAGATATTGTTGAGACTGGTTAGGCAGTATGATGGTAACAATCAATATGTTAGTGTTTACCTTATCTTTAAAATATATCCAATAATACATTGAAATAATGCCATATTTGATGATCAAGTACACACTCTATTCTTGATAGTCTTGCAGTATCAATGACTAGAAAGTTAGAGCTAGCTTACATTAAATTGGTCAGAAGGGAGTATATCAACTTGTCCCAACAGAAGCCTTCCAATAACAACATGCATAAAGCAACCATACAATATTTTTACGGCCAACCTCTGAACAATTCTATTAATTATCTACATTTTGTATTCATTAGCCATCCATCTTGTCTGTTATACGAAGACAGTGGAAAGTATAGTCTCATGGATTCAATAGCCAAAGGCCGTAAGACAGTGGATGTATCGTGGATTCGATAGCCAATGGCCATAAAATCTATATTAAGATAGTCTGTCTTAGTTATAGCAACCTAACTATTTGATATGAGAAAAAAGTTCTCTTTCGAGAGTGGGTGAATGTTGTAGACCTATCATCATAAAAAAGAAACTAAAGCCATATAAGATCACAATAACATATGAATAGGCATGTATGCAATGCCTGCAGATTTCTTGACACCACTTTACATGAGATTCTCTTACTTCACTAATAAAGCTGCAGCTCCTCTATTGACATTAAGTTTTAAAACACAATGATGTAATGGTTGCGAAACTAACCTCAATAAGTGTGGTGCTAATTCCAAAATTCGACTGAATGCCACAACAACATACTCATGAATGTAAATATTCCATGAGTCCACGGACAATGCATCTTCACCGAAAATGTCTTGGATAGATTCCATTGTCCTACGGCTGTACCGTTCACGCATAGTGTCAACAACATTTCTTACAATTTGTGGTAAAGAATGCCGAAAGCATCCAGCTACAGCTACGGTAATATCAGGTCTTAGCAACATATGCCCACAAATGCTTATAATGTCCTCATCCTTCACATTCATTCCCTGATAGACCAACAATAAATTGCGCATATTGGAATACGAAAAAAGGAGTTATACAATTCATTTTTTACACATGGAGTAATTAGCTTCTTCGGGCATCATCATCGCCACAAATATGAATGATGCGATATGATTTACCTGTGATAGCAATGCACTTATAGATTGGTCTTCATTCAAAGCTGGATAACGTGAAACGAGCCTCATCAAGGCTACACAATTCTGATTTTCTTCCATTGGAATGTTTGATTCCTTCAAATATTTAAGAATTGAATCAGTGAAAACAAAATGCAAAAGCAGCAGATAGGTATCGTAACAGTAGGCTAAATTCGACAAAGAATTTTATGAAATTTCAAGAATCGATAGATTGTCCAAGACTTATACTCAGTAAAAAAATGAACATATTCAACGTAGCTCTAGTGTTAAAATAACAGGAACAATAACAAGGCGAAAATGAGAAATTTAGGGTTGACTGACCTAGTTTCCGGGAGATACTTCGACTGAGCAACAGCAGATAAAATTTGCAGTTTACGAAGATTGCAGATGGGGAGATAAACAGGGTTTCCGGACAACGGAAGGTGCAGGCCAAGGAAAGGGTCGCTGCGGAAACCCTTGCAAAACCCTAAAACCCAATCGCGTATTAAGGGAGGGGGCGATGGAGGGGGTATAGTTTACAAAAAGGGGCCTCTCTTTCTCAGGTATTATTATTACTATTATTATTAGTATTAGTATTAGTATTAGTATTAGTATTGTGGTGTGCATGTGTTCCTTTGTGCCACCCTTTTAGCTCACCCTTTTTAGGATGTGTGTGCTCAAGTTGACCCACCCTTTTAGCGCACCATGTTTAACCAAGCCAACCCAAATGGGTTCCGTTGTATCAACTATAAATTGATTAAGAAGTAAGAGGCGAAGTAGACTGGTTTTGATCTATTATGTGCATTTCACATCTTCGTGGAGATGACGGGTACCAGTCCCCCACATCCAAACATCCGCCTCTTCCGCTTCGTAGGTAGCATCGCCCTCACCACCATCACCGACACTCTTGTTAGTCTCTTGTAGTAGTATCTCTTCTATTAGCACCGCCTTAGTTCACTAGTTAGGCCTCCCGATATCCACCGCTTCCTCCATCCAAATCATTTTTTGGCGATCGCCATCTATACCTCTCTAGCACGTAAGCCCACTACACCTTCACCTTAGACACTCTCACTTTCTCCCACCACTTTTATGTCTTGCCCCACCAACTCTTCCCCCTCACCTTAGGTTGCCCACTAACTTCATGTCCCATGAGTTTCTCCGATCCCCCTCCTACACGATAACCCTCCTAACCCCCACCTCAGCCAAGTCCAGGTGGCCCTTAGACCACAAGAGTGATTGATCTTTTTTTGCCAAATGATCTTTTCCCCGATCCCCCTCTGACACGATAGCCCTCCTGTCCCCCACCTCAGCCAAGTCCAGGTGGCCCTCAGTCCATAGGAACGATTGATCTTCGCCGCCATATGATCTTTCCTCGATCCCCCTCCGACACGATAGCCCTCCTGTCCCCCACCTCAGCAAAGTCCAGTTGGCCCTCAGTCCACAGGAGTGATTGATCTCTATTCGCCGATTGCTAGTTCGTTTTCCGTCACTAGCCTCGTCCAACTATCAAGGCCAACATTTCCACGGGGATGTCCTCAACTTCGTTGCAACTCAACTACGTGTCCATAGATGTTTACATCCCCACGCCATCTTCACCAAACGCCTCAACAAGACCCTCAAACACGAGATGGCTACATAAATCAACCCTTTTCGAGCACTCTATGGGCGTAATCCTCGCCTCGCACTAGAATTATCGATGGATTTCCATTTGAAACCTGTTATAAGATGCTCCCCCTCCTTCGACAAGCCATTGTTCTTGTTCTTGTTCGTTTTTCGTCACTAGCCTCGTCCAACTATCAAGGCCAACATTTCCACGGGGATGTCCTCAACTTCGTTGCAACTCAACTACGTGTCCATAGATGTTTACATCCCCACGCCATCTTCACCGAACGCCTCAACAAGACCCTCAAACACGAGATGGCTGCATAAATCAACCCTTTTCGAGCACTCTATGGGCGTAATCCTCGCCTCGCACTAGAATTATCGATGGATTTCCATTTGAAACCTGTTATAAGATGCTCCCCCTCCTTCGACAAGCCATTGTTCTTGTTCTTGTTCTTGTTCATGTACATGTCCTGTTCTTGTTCATGCCCCTCAATCTCTTGTTTCTCACAGGGGGGAAATGTGGTGTGCATGTGTTCCTTTGTGCCACCCTTTTAGCTCACCCTTTTTAGGATGTGTGTGCTCAAATTGACCCACCCTTTTAGCACACCATGTTTAGCCAAGCCAACCCAAATGGGTTTCGTTGTATCAACTATAAATTGATTAAGAAGTAAGAAGCGAAGTAGACTGGTTTTGATCTCTTATGTGCATTTCACAGTATTATTACCATTACTACTACTACTATCATTGTTACCGAGAAAAACAAAAGATAATAATATTCTGGTGCCCATATCATATTAAAAGATGATGTATGTATTATGGAAACACATTAGGGTTCCTTGAGGCTTTGCTCTATTCTAGTGCCCATATCATATTAAAAGATGATGTGTTATGGAAACACGTTATTAGGGTTCATTGAGACTTGCTCGGCACGCGAGTTTGAACTCCTATCATCATGTCTTGTGGCATCTTTCGCCCATCTGGGAGCCATGGCCGTCTATCGTGAGATTTTGTGCCTTGTCACATGGCATCTTTCGCTACGCATGCCTTATTATGCCTGACAGACGGTGTTACAACACCTTTCCAAGGCACCTTCGAGCCTTTTGGTTGACTATCAACCAGAAAAGGACTTGGATTCTTTTGATGGGTAAGTGTTGTGACACGCCTTGCGGTCTAGTAGTGACTATTTCTGAATATGTCTATTTACAAGAAATGGAAAAACAATCGTTTGTTCTTGTATTGTAATCAGTTTTAATAAAAAAAATTGCTCTTGGGCCAATGCCATAAAAGAATGTGGAATCAGAAAAGGACCGGGAAAAAGAATTTGATTGATCATAAATGTGAATTATTATTAGCATACATAGAGTGGTAACATGTCATAGATTCAAGTCCCAGTAAATGTATGATCATGAAATCCCTCTCCTTTGGCAACAAGCTCCACAAGTTGTAAGGTACAAATGGAGATTTGGCTTATCAAGATATTGCTAATGAAATCATGCTACAATAATCACGCACTGGGTATATAACCTAACATGTCAACGTGGTAGTATGACTTGTTGTGCACTATCTTGGGGTTCAAAATAGCTTTCAATTCGATTTATGGTGCATCAAACAGTTGAAGTGGAGATGTTAAAATGGAGGAATGGACCTTCAAGGTTTCAATACTCATATGTAGAACATGGAGTGAATATATGCATGTAAAGTAAGATTTAAACAAAATGCTACACCGTTGATTTGGATGTATATCTAGAACAGACCAAGTCGTTGATGATCTAGCTTTATCACACCAGTTATTATCCCCAAGTTATGTCACGATAGTCACATATGATCCCCAACTTGAAAGGCACTATTATGAATACAAAAGTACTATTATTTGTCCAAGCTTGATCGTGATGATCCATTGTCGGACGTGTGTGTTGATTCCTTGCATATGAGATGATTGTTGGTTGTGAGAGATTTTAATGTTAAAGTTGGTATCGTCAACACGTGAAAGTTGGTGATAACATAACAATGTTCATACACGCGCTTAATTGCACAAAACCCAAAGAGTCTCAATGATTCTCATGTTTATGTGATTGTCGAGTGTTCTTGTGTGTCTTGCTATTGGGAGGAGGGAGTGTGGTTGATTATGTGTCGATAAAAGAAAGCGATGCATCCATTGTGAATATATTGAAAATTGGCCCATTGTCATCGAACTTAAAACACAAGCCCTTATGCTTGCATATTGCAACCAAAGATTCACACATTGACCAATGCATTAGAGAACAAAATGGAATGAGGCAACATTATGTCATATTTTTATCAATATGCTAATATATACTAAATTAGGTTAAGAGTCATGTCATGTACCTCTCTCTCATTTAAGATGTGAAAAAAATGGGGATCAATTCAAGGATGTCACTCTCAAGGTAGGGTATCATTTTGGTGCATGCATAGATGGGCATCAAATTTTTAGTTTCTCTTATAAGATTGGTTTGATGAAGAATGCAATACTCATCTCAAAAATTTCAAGCTCACAAAGGATCCTAAATGAAAAGGTCTTAACTTTGCATCAATATCGAAGAACGGTCAAGGGAAAGAAGATGTGACACTATCAATCACAAGAAAGGAAGAAAACTTGGAGACAACTCATAGGCAAAAGGGAAGATATGACTAGCAAAATCGTAGTTGAAGAGATGGAACAACAACAAAAGGGAAGCTTCAAATATCTTGGTTTGATGTCCCATTGACAAATAGGTGGAAATTGGAATGTATGTTACGAGTCTAGAGTTTAAGTGGGTTTGAATAAATTGTGTATGTTTGAGAATCAATGCAACCGATGTAATACTCTATTATTGGAAGTGAGATTGATGTTATTCAATGTTGTGGTGGTCCAAGAGTTGCTTTATGGAGTGGAAGTGTGGGGTGACCCTATGTCACTTAGTGCATGGAATGAAACAGAAAAAATTCAAAATTTATATTGCATAAAAATTTGGGAGTTAAATCCTTAGTATCTAGTCTAATCACACTTTAAGAATCAATTGCTCAGCCTATAGAGGTGCCGACATGCAATGAGTATACAAGCATATCATAAAAGTTAAGAATATGCTTAACCACATATCGCCAAACCATGCTTGGAACATAGGATGCAAGGCAGAAAAAATTAAGAAGGGCAAAATACTTTCATTTGGTTTGATGCTTGACATAAAGAAATGGTTTAAAAGATGGGGAGTGAAATATCTATTGGAGGTCTTAAGTGATGCTATGAAGCATGTGATCATCGAAGATAGATTACCGAGGCACGAAGAATGAAGTGGCAAGATACTAAAATATAAAAAATAGAATATTACATTGCAAAATGTTAACCCTTGTTGTGTTGGCCCTAATACAAGCTAAAAAAGCTTGAACATATGCAAGCGCACCATGGAGGATGATGATATCTTTGTCAAAAAGCGAGCACATGTGTCCATGCATTATTTTTACATAGAGAGTTTTTATGATAGAGTAGGAACCCCCTTTATTAGGAAGGAGTTTTTGGTTAAATTTGGCCTCATCTTGGATGGTTGGGTTCACATTTCACACATTATACTACACATGTTGCACCTAGCTACAAAACCATATTATTCACGGAACGGGGAAACCGTACACATCGAAACATGTTAGAGTCCATCCCGTTGTCTACCATTCGAATCATCCTTTCTATGCGACTTAGCTCACATGCATTGCGATGTGAGACGGGGCGTTGGGGAACAAGTGATGAGAGTGGTCAACTATGCACACATTACCCTAAACAAGTTTGAGAGTTTGAGTATTATACTTTGATACAAGGCTCTGCATTTGATGATTTCTTCCACACATATTCGACCAAGCCTAATCCTTGCACGAATTTCTCTCACAACCACAGTGTGCACTCTCAATTGCAACATTCATTGGTAAAGTTCTTGAACATTGAGAGTCACTACTCACATTCACACGTATCACGTGAAATGTAATATTTTTGGTCTCACAGGTCATATTTGACCTCTGAACACGATAATATAATCTCTCTCTCTCACCAGATAATATAGTTGACACTATATGATCATATATAATGGTTTAGCCAAGTGGCCGGGCTCGGAAGAGCTCACATGTTTCCCACACAAAGAGGGGAAATCTCAGTTGATTACCTAATAGGACACCCTGAAGCTACCCACATGATTAACTCCTTCCGGGTGACCCCATGCCCTATTGGTGTAGACCATAACTTCCTATACTTTGAACTAAAATGCGACACCTCCAACGCCACCAAATCTAGTCAACCAAACAATCACACCACAATACATTTCACGCATGAGCTCTCTGACATCTACGCCTAACATGTTCAAGCCCATCTCTCCTCTCTTGATTCTTCCTTGCCTTTAGAGAACTCACACACATCCTTCACTCGACAACAATTAGTAGCTTCCCCTACACGAAACCCTCCGATCACAATAGAATAGGGTCTATGCCACAGAATAGGTGGTATGATGAGGATTGTAGAGATTTGTATAGACAACTTAAAGTGTCGCGACTTAGTGGTATAATTTCCTCTAGTACAAGCTCACAAAGAGATGTGCACAAAGAGATGTGCAAGATGGCATGTCGTAAAAGACGAGCTTGGAAAGCATCTCAACATTGGGAACTCTATCACATGCTTATGAGTAGGGACTGCGCCCTTGCATGGAAGAGATTACAGGAATTGAGACCACAAACATCCATCGAGGATCCCAACACTTGGCACACCTATACAGAGAGACTCTACCATGTCAAGAACCAACCACCCATTCCAATGCCTTCCACACCTCGACCTACCATGGGGACACTTTTTACGACATCTAGGGTCACAAAAGTCATAAAAAAACTACAACATAGGAAATCCATGAACCACACAGGATTGTGAGCCGAACACATCATATATGCTTGAGAGTGCCTAACCCTTTTTCTCACTCTAATCTTCAACTGCGCCCTCGCCGAGGGTTTTCCACCACAATGGATCGTGAACACAGTGGCCCCTGTACACAAAGGAGGGGACCCAATGGACCCAAATACATATAGGACCATTATGATGGGTCATACACTCACTAAACTATATGGTGCAATAATGGAAGCAGAGCTCAACGATTATATGGAAACCTTAAGTCTTCGAGCACCTAAGTAGGTTGGCTTTAGACGAGCCTTCTCCATTATTGACCATATCTTCACACTTAGATGTTTAATTGACCAGACGAAGGCTCACAAGAAGAAACTATATTGTTGCTTTGTGAACTTCCGTAAAGCCTTTGACATAGTTCTTAGGGAGCGGTTGTTTGATAGGCTTAAAAGCTTGGAGATACCAAATGACATTATCTGGGCCATCTATGCTCTATATGAGCATGTCTTTGGGTGCTTAAGATGCCCAAGTGGCCTATCTGATTGCTTCACCAGCACCATTGGTGTAAAACAAGGTTGCCCCCTAGCACTAACCCTTTTTGGGATCTACATTGATGAGATCATTGATTTTATTGCTCGTAAGGGAGGCAACGGAGTAGCCATTGGGGATACACAAGTTCGTCTCTTACTCTATGCAAACGACATCATCTTGCTCTCAGAGTCTGAACACGGCCTATAAAAGCACCTTAATTCCCTAAATGACTTTTGCACACAACGAGGACTCGTAGTGAATCTAGTGAAAACTAAAGTCCTTATCTTTCATACATCGTCTCAAGTTAGGAGTAAATGTCACCTAATCCTCTCTCATAAACCAGTTGAGGTAGTTGGATCATATGTATATCTGGGAGTCACTTTTAGGGCTCATTCAGGTAAATTCTTGATGATCCCGACAATCAAAGATAGGCTAACGAGAGGGTATGCATCCCTCACTCTTAGAGAGACAATGCCACCAGACATACTTTCAAGAGCCACAAACTAAGGGACGACTTTTCGACTCATTAGTGACCCCTTCCCTCATGTATGCATCAATAGTATGGGCTCCAGGTCTACCATATTTCATATGGACGCAATTAGAGAGACCTTTGGTGACGATGTTATCACATCAACTCCGAAGCAAATCGGCAGTACCACATGACATTATTAGAGTAGAGTTTAGTTTGTCCCTGATGTTAGTGGAAGCACTTTTCCAAGTGGTAGTTTTTATTCATCAGATACATAGCCAACCACAAGATAGTATATCCCGTCAAGCTTTTGAGGCATCCCAATCTCTATATGTGTCTGGAGACACTAGCTCTTGGTATAACACTGTAGTGAGTTGGTTACTTGCAAATGGCATAAACATTAATAGCCTACCTCCCCTTAAGTACAACCATGGGACTGATCAAACTTTAATCTCTCATGAAGACTGTAATAAAGTAATACACCAAGAAATATGGCAAATTTACACCCGATATAAATGGATCACCCCACAAGAGCCACTCCCATCTAAAATGTTGTACTATAAGGAACACTTCGTGCACTTCTCTAAGTTAGGTTTTATTACACGACCAAAATATCTAGATACATTCTTATCATATGCACTAAGGGTGGCCATTGGGCAACTTAGGATATCATCTCACCAGCTTGAGATTGAGAATGGTCATGCTAATAGAGTCCCTAGAGAGGAAGGCTATGTAGGTTATGTCACATCGAGATAGAGGATGAGTATCACTTTACATGCAAGTGTCCAACTTATGCCGAGATAAGAGCGAAATACCAAGACATACTACTAGGACCCTCTCCCACCCTCTCCAAACTATTAGATACCCCATATATAAAGAGACTAGGTAGGTATATCTTAGAGCTAGAACAACATAGGGAGAATAAATTACAAAGGGTTAACCATAACCTTTTTAATATTCACCAACACGTAACTATGTAATTTTTCAGGAACAAGGGGAGACGATGAATGTGGACACACCTACACCACTCGGCTCTCGATCTCTCACACAAACATATTTTACTTAATCTATTCCCTCGTGCAAGAACTCCATCTCAAGTTTAATCTCTTTGGAGTAGGTACAACGACAACCGATTGAGGCTTATGGAAACAAGCGTACACTACTTAAAGAGGAATGACCTATGACCTGATTGCTAAATGCTGATGTACTTGGCAGCTATTGGTCGAGGCAAATGCAAGTGGCCTAGAAATCAATAAATCAATTGCATGCATTTGCCTCAACTAGATCTGGCAACGAGGTACATGTTAGGATAAACCAAAGTCTCTGTAAGGGGCTTACAATTTTGGTCATCCATTGGGCAATTGCTTTAGTAACCATGGGTATTCCGATCACATGGTGTGCTAGAGGAGGAGGAGCCCACATGTAAATGCTCGATGACCATAACTCGCAAGCCCCATATCGAGACATTGGTTTATCCAGACATGTACCTTGTTGCCAGATCGTACACGCCATGTGACCGGAATACCCATGGTTACTAAAGCAATTGCCCAATGGCCATAACTCGTAAGCCCACTTACCGAGGCTTTGGTTAACTCATGGGTATTCCGGTCACATGGCGTGTTAGAGGCCCGACCCGTTTGTCCGACCGGACAAACCGACCCACGCGAGAGAGTGGTTTGGTTTAGTCTCTTGAAGAGAGGAAAAAGAAAACCGTTATTGTTGGTTCTCTCGTCTACCACAGTCTAGACTCTAGACCCGAAGAGAAGAAGCTCGCGCCACGTGTCAGCCACACGTGGCATTGCCATGTGATCAGGCTCATCCCATCTCTGCACAGAACGAGAGAGAGAGAGAGAGAGAGAGAGAGGGAGGTCTGAGCTCGAACATGGCTATGGCGGCGGCCCCTTCATCATCCCTCACCCTCTGTGGGAACCCTCATCCTCGCTTCCCCTCCCATCGCCCACTCATTCCACCTTATGTTCACGCTAATCCAAGCTTTCCCTCCCCCTTCCTTCAAAGGGAAAAGAAGCACAAGACCCAGACGAACATTCCCGAAACCCTAATTCGACCCTGCCTCTGCTTACCTTCTCCAACTGTACCTGTATCCACTCCTCTCGCGGATCTCTTGGAATTCATACGCAAAGGCCCGCTGCTCTCTAAAGTCGGCATACAACCTGAGTCCGTAGAAAGCTCCTTTGATGAATGGCTTGAGCTCGGTCTCCGCCTCTCGAGACACCTTGGGTTCAATGAGCTATTCCTGACCCCTAGTGAGAAATCTAGGGTTTACCATTACTATATCCCTGTCTACATGTGGTGCAAACAACAATTAAGTCAGCATTTAGATCAATTCAAAGAAGGAAATGAAGCACCTGCATTGGTGGTAAGCCATGTTTCTTGTATACTGAATTTCCAGATAGAACTTTGTATCACTTTTTACTAGGTGGTATATAAGTGCGATGATGCCCATCTGAACGGTTTTCTTTTAGATAGGGATTACTGCACCTCAGGGATGTGGCAAAAGCACTCTCGTCTATTCACTCGACTACCTCTTCAATGCAACCGGCAAGTATGTGGAAGTTTAGTTGCATTTTTATGCATATTGTTAACACAAACAAGTCATCCAACTGATGCATTGTATTGAAGTTTAGTTACAAATTGATGCATATTGTCTGCGTAATAAGTCATCCAATTAATACATTATGTGGAAATTTTCTTACATCTGTGGGCATATTGTTAACACAAACAGTAATTCAACTAATGCACGTATTTGTTAATTAATATCTTAAATGCAACTGGCAAGTATGTACAACATTAGTTGCATCTTAAGGATTGAATGCACTTATTCATATCTTTAATGCAACCACAAGTATGTGGAATTTTAATTGTATTTTTTCTGCATACTGTCTGTCATTACAAATATGTCATCAAACTAATGCTTGTATTTGTTGACATTTTATCATCCTTTGCCGTTGTTTCTGATTATTGGAACCCTTGACCTTGTATCAGTCGGGCAATATCAGTTTCAATAGATGATTTTTACTTAACAGGGGCAGAACAGGTAATATTTCTTGGCTTTTAGACTTAATCTCTTGTTATGTTCAGTGAAAAACAGTAGTTCTTCCAAAGCATACTCTTGTTGTAGGTGAATGGCACAGGGATTCTGCTTTTCCATAATTTTCTAGTATTTTATTTGCTTCGACTTCCAATTCAGGCTTGCTATGTTTTTTATTGTGTTTATTCTTCATTATTATTTGTTACAAGTTCTTGGTTTTTGTGATCATTGTGAAAATGTAATGAAGAAAAATCAGCAATGTGAGACAGGGTATGCGAGCTTACATCCACTCTGCTCGTAGGACAAGTATGGATACATACCTAGGATAATGGAGGTATAAAGTTGGGTGCCAATAAATAAGATAGTCACACCTATGTTTGACGTGAGAAAGCGCTGAAACTCTCCTATGCATCATTGATTTACAAAATAAATACATTGATATTAAGACACGAGTATTTCGTGTAATGGTTCCTTAGAGCTTGCCACTTATGTATGGTATCCATGATCATAAGGCTGAAGGCGAATTTTTATGTTTGTAGATGTCAAAATAATGGGGATGATGTTGTTTGCAATTAACTTCATGGATTTCCTTTGGGCAGGAAGAATTGGCTGCCAAACATTTTGGGAATTCCCTTTTAGAGGTATGATGCATTATGCATTATGCATTGTGTGTCTGTGTGTGCGCTCAATACATTTTACTATAAAAAGTGTATATTTGTCATATTGATTTTTTTCTTTGTATAGTTGTCATATTTAATTGGACACCCCCCCCCCCCCCAAAAAAAAAGAAAAAGAAAAAGAAAAAGAAAATATTCACAAAAAAGCATGGGTTTTACTGCATGAGCATTGAAACTTTTACAAACATGGCAGCTCAGGGGTAATGCAGGAAGCCATGATTTAAAACTTGGTACAGATACATTGGAAATTTTACGGAATCTCTCATCTCCAGGTATTAGAACCTCCATTAAAGGTTTCTTGTAATGCATACTTATGCTCATTATGTATGATAACCTCTTCTTTTGTGTATAGGAAGAAATGCCAAAGTGCCAAGATATGATAAAGTAAGCAGTATTTTCTCCAGGATCTCGCAAAAAACCTCAATGACATCTTTGTAATCATAATGTATGTTTAATGTGCCATTTGCAGTCTGCACGCAGTGGTCGAGGTGATAGGGCAGACCCCTCTTCATGGCCTGTGGTTGAGAGCCCATTGAAGGTTACACCAAATTTGGTCTTATTTCAATATCAGGTCAAGAAAGGAGTATAATGAGGATTGTGAAAATTTGAAGCAGGTTGTGCTGTTTGAAGGATGGATGCTTGGGTTTCAACCTGTTGATTCTACAGTTTATAACTCTATTGATCCTCAGGTGTCTTTTTGCTTCCCTTCTGAAATCATGTTGTCTTGAGAGGTAAAAAACTATCTCAGTAAAGTTGAAGTCCTAGAATAGTAGACAATGCTTGCAAAATCAGAGTATAATGATGGGATACCATATGAAATAATCCATGGCAATGAACCACAATATATTCCAGATAGGCTATTGGAATCCCAGAATAAAGTCCCTCTGGATACTGTGGTTCATACACGATTATTAAAGAGATTCATGGGATACGGTTCAATGCTGCTTCGATAATATGAGCAATGAAATGATGTGATAATGATTCAATATTGTTTTTTTGCAGTGGCTATAAATTGTAGTATTTTTAAAACGAGATTCTGGTGAGATATCCATTTTTCAGATGGATTTGAGCCTTAACAATTTCAATGTTTGTACAGCTTGACATAGTCAATAAAAATCTAGCAGCCTATCATGATGCATGGGATAAACACGTTAACTCATGGATTATCATCAAGGTAAACAAGCTTGATGCGATATATCAATGGCGGTTACAGGTATGTAATACAAAAGTTGTTCACTTTCTTATAAGGATGGTTATTCTCTGGCCTTGTTGTATATCGTTTGCTTTCCTGGCATGCAGGCTGAAATTGCAATGAGGGCCTCTGGGAGGCCTGGGATGACGGATGAGGAGGTATTTCGTCCTTTTCTAGTAGCGAAATCTGATTTCTTTAATTGATAAACTTCTATTTCTATCTTGTGACCAGGTGAAAGACTTTGTCTCCCGATATATGCCAGCTTATAAAGCATACCTACCTGGTCTCTATAGCTCTGGACCAAAGAGTGCAAAACCTGAAAGGACACTTCAGTTTGACATTGATGAGCATCGAAATCCGATTGGTTGAATGCTAGTACAGATTGAGCAAAAGCAGAAAATTGCATGGTCTACAAAGCTCCCATACAGCTGCATGTATTTTTAAACGTACTTTTCCATCAATATCAAAAAGTTAAATGAAAAATTATGCACCGCCATAATGCCTCTGGTGAATCCAATTGCTTTGTATGAATTGTACCATCGTAGCTTAACAGGTAAACAAATTTATCTTGGTTCCTCCTGATGGGAGGGAGAGGTGGTGACCAAAAAACATCATACATTTTTGCTGTTTTTGTAATAAAATATGCAATGTACAAAAATAATAATCTCTAAGTGATGCATGAGCTGCATTCTAATCATTGAACAAAGTTACATGCTGCAAGGTATTTCACGCACATAGTGTATCTCAGAAGGAGCTTATGAAATAAATTGTATGGTCTAATGTGATGAGTATAGTGAACCTATGTGCTTGTTTTTGTTTTGTATATATCCCATAGACTATGTTCTTCTTTGATGTTGCCAAACTTTTATTACTGATGAGATCCTATGCAATACCAATGTGATTATTTATATTGCTCATTGGCACATTGATCAAACACATGGACTTGAGCATTTTGAATTCCAAAATGGAGAATGCTAGTGCTTATAAACTTGCAATTTAACTCAAAACTTTGCTTTGTTGTGCTTGGTTTTTGCACCATGTGGTGGGGTTTTCTTGGTTGTCAAATAGAATCCATACACATGAGATAATTTCCACTTCCCATTTTGCAAATAAAATTTTAATCATTTGTGCTCACTAATATTATATATTTTTATGGTAAATTAGCAATATCACGTTCTATAGTTATTCTGCAGTGTATGGACTAGTATTGTTTTCCAGTTTCCTACATGAAACACTTCAAAATTCTGCATCTCACAATACATTTCCATCTCAAAGGTAATTCTAGGATCCCCTTTCTCTTTGTTGTGCATAGTTTATAACATCCCCTCGAAAAGGATAATACTCTACTTTGTTCTCATCAACTCTTGTTTCTACATCATGTACCAAATGAACATTTGATGGATTTGAAAACATGTGAACACTAGCAGCATGAAAGGGACATGTTCAAACAATATGCACCACGTGAGTATATGTGCGAATCAAGTTTGTGAAAACGTCAATGCAATTCACCAGTGTCTAAATTTATTGGCCATCCATTGTCATGACCAGAAACTGTGACATTGAAGGTTAATACTGATAACTTAGAGAGATATATATTTCTTTTGCATTGAGAGATTGATTATTTGGCAATCTTTGGCTAATCTAACATCCTCTGCCCCTGAGGAATTGGCCAGCCTTAACAGGAGGAAATAAAGATCCAAAAAGCTAAGCAAATAAATAAATCCAAATTAGTGCCTTGCTTGAGTCAAGACTTCAACATCTGCTAAATTACCCTGATAATGGGCTTCTCTGGTGTGTTGTGTAAGATGGCACAATCTCATAATTGAATGACATAGGGGAGTTTTTCATCTATTAGAGGTCAATCTCTCGAAAATCAATACAGGGAGATGATGGCATGATAAACACACGTGCCATCAATAAACATGTCCACAACCGATTGCGCACAAATTTTTGATACTAACTCACTAATGTTACAATCATTTCTTTCACAGCTAGAGAAAAAAGGCATGAAATGGTTGGGACATATCCAGCACATTGTTGAGAGTCCAGAGAACAGCACAATCTCATACTTGAAAGGATACATGGCAGCTTTCATCTATTAGAAGGAGTTTACCACATTATAAACACAAGTATCTTCAATAAACAAGCCCACAAATGACTTCCATGAAAGTTTGCATGTACAAATATTTTATACCCGATTCGCCAATGTTACAATCCCTTCTATCATATGTAGAGAAAAAACATAAAATGGCTGGGACAGATCCAACACATTGTTGATAGTCCTTCATGCCAGCTAATATAAATATATAAGCTATGGAATAGTCGATGCATACAACAGTGTTTTATGAACAAATTTGATTTTGTGTTGGTAAACTCCAGTTATCAAATGTATGGAACCGTCCGTTTACAAGTTAGTTTACCAGTTAGTTTACCAGTTATAAACAGTTTGGAATGGACCAAAATCGACAAAAACATTGTTGAAACAATTGCCTCTTCTACTTGACCAGAGTGAATAAAAGGAGGCTCCAATGCAAAATCATATCATACCTCCAAAACTTGGCATGTAACAAGCTCAACCGAACCAAACTTCTTCCTTGCAACAATCTTCCAACTCTCAGTTTCAGAAACTGATGAATTAGTAGATACATTGTCCGCCTCAGCACGTAGAACAACGATACAATCATTGATGTCTTTAGTTACCACGTGTAACCTTGTCTTGAACCCAGCAAGGAGATAAGGAGATTCGGAATCAGAAAAATCCAATATAATAGGCACTTTGGTTAGAACAACTTTCCAAGAATCAGACTCTTCATCATAGACCTTGATTTTGCTCCCATCTAAGGAGGAACTGGTAGGATCTAATGCATACAAGCTCCCATTAACGACAACACTGAGCTTAGTGCCTGCTTGCTTCGCTGGCCATTCCTCGCCCATTCCTTTAGGCATCTCTACCCATGATTCAGAGGAAGGGTCGAAAACCTCGCCACCCACATCAATAAAGAAGGGCCACGAATACAAGCTTTGTGGCACGCAAAGCTTACCTCGGAAAGAAGCAATCCCAGTAGCAATTGGCTTAAGCATGTCGTCAACAATCGGTGAGGGCAAGGTTTGAGCTTTAGAGAAGGGCATGTTAGGGATAGGGCGCCAGAGATCAGCCACAGGGTCATAAACCTCTGCTGATTTCAAAGGCATCAGGCTGCCGCCCATGCCACTCCCAGTGGTCTTATCGACACCGCCCAATGCATACAGCTTATTGTTAAGAATAGCAGTCTTGCAATAGGCTCGGGGAGCATACATTGGGGTGGATTCTTGCCATTCATTGGTCCGCGGGTCATACCGCCACATGTTGGCAATGGCTCGCCCCCTCGAGAAGCCTCCGAGAACATATAGATACCCCGCCCATGCCCCTGCTGCGCATCCACACAAGGGAGACATCTTTTCCGTTCCGTCTTTCCATGTGAACAACCCCTTGACAATCTCAGCTATCTTTAAGCTAGAGAATCTCCACCATCCATATCCATAGCCACTATCTCCACTGTGTATATGGCTGCTGTTATAATTGCTGCTTCCTTGAGCCACAATTTCTTCCTGGAGAGGACTAACTTCGGGTAGAGATGGTAATCTCTGCCACTTCCCTGAGACGGGATCCACCGCGTGCCATGAGAGAGAGTCCTCTTCCTCATCTCTGATGAGCATGTACAGCCATTCTTCCGAGAGGCCGAGATCTTTCCGGATGTCGAACATCTCTTGGCTGACAAAGGCATCGTGCCAGCTCCTCGAGACAAGCTTGAGAGAGAGGAAGGTGTGCCTCGGTAGTCTGGCCAAGATCTGTAGAGAGATCTCGTCCGGTAAACATGGGATAAGGGGTGGGTTCTCCGAGCTGGTGGCAGAGATTGGTTGTTGCTTCTTCTTTCTCTGAGAAGAGGATGGAGAGGAAGCCGGCGGCGGTGGAGATGGTGATGGCGATGGCGATGGCGATGGCGATGGCGATGGTGATGTTGTTGTTGATGATGATGATGATGATGATGATGATGATGGATATGGTGGTGATGAAGCATAGAATGGTGATGGTGATGGTGATGGCGATGGCGATGGCTTGTTGCATACGCTTATGTAGGCGCCCATAGACGAAGAGGTGGAGTTATTAGGGTTCCTCCCGAGAGTCTACTACTGTCGTGAAGAGGGACTGCAGATGTTAATGGAAGCTCGGAAGGGAAGGAAGGAAGGAACAGGGGAGGAACAGGGGAGAGAAACAGGGGAACAGGGGAGGCCTAAAATAGTTAGAGACGAAAAGAAAGAACTGATTTGAGTGAGAGAGAGAGAGAGAGAGAGAGGGAACGAGTGAGTTTGAAGAAGAAGAAGAAGAAGAAGATATTGGGGGGGGGGGGATGACTCGGATGATGGAGGTGATGAGAGAGGATGTGATTGATGGTGATGAGAGAGGATGTGAATGAATGAATGCCCATCATGCACATGCACATGCACATGCACATCATATGAGCACATGCCATTCAATACAGAAAGGAGGAGGAGGAGGAGGAGGTCATGACTCGTGAACAAGCAAAAGTGTCCGTCCGTTCCGTCCAGAGCCCTCCGTCCGTCCGTCCGTCTAGAGCCCTCATATCCTCCTCCTTCTTACATTTGGTTAGCAAACAAAACCAATAATGCATGTGTGTGGGTGTTGCATCGACAGAGACGTGCCTACCTAAAACAGAGGGGATGATGATGATGATTTTATTATTGATCGTGTTTTGTCTTACCAACAGAGAGAGGCGCGCACACACACACACACACACACACACACACACACAGAGGCGTTTTTGTCCGCATTCAGGGGACCCCAATGAACTCACAATTCCTCACCCTTGGTACTGACTCTTTTTGTTTTGTTTTGTCAGAGATCACTTGCATCGCTTTCCCACTGCTGCTTCCCTTCCTGACCCCGCCACACCACGTTTTTCCTTTTTCAAGTGTCAACATCCCCCCTACCCCCCACTTTAGCCCTTTAGCCCTTTTCCCACCCACTTCCCCACCCTCCCTCCAACTCTCCGCCCTCACCGCTGACTCCTCTTTTATTGACACTAGGGTGACACGATATTCCAAGTGTCGTCACACTATTGCAAAGAAGCTTCGTGTCATTGGCCTTTGATTTCAAATGATTTCTCTCCAATACCTCCTTCCATCCTCTTGTAAGCTCGTTCGCCCCTCAATTGGTTCGTAGTGTAACGTCTTCCCCATCGCGTGGTTGATTGCAACTTATCCACCTTCTTGCTCTCACATGCACTTTGCTTAGTGCCATCAACAACTCCCCAATGTTTCTGGGTTGCTTTGATTGTATGCCCTCCGTATTTAGTGCAGTATCTAACCGGCTATTAGTTGGTGTGTCTTGGTTGAGCATCTTGAGTCTTCTTTTTCTTTCTCGTACCTCCTTGTAAAATAACTTCCATTTTTATTTTTTACAGAGAGATTACTTACATTTTCTTTCTTTCATCGAGCGCAATGCTTGGACATCACAACGTTATTCAATCTTTATTTCTCTAGTTGACTTAGAATCTTAGAAGCGTGTTCTATAAAGGTGCACCCAAGCAGGTGTGGAAACTAAGCATATGCTATGATGAGATAACTTTACACGCTCAGATGATATGTCCATATGTGAGTGGCTTGCTTCCTTTTTCTCTTCTATTTCATTTATGTGAGGAGTAAGTGGACTATCTACCCACGTTTACTAGGTAACATATCATGAAATCATTTATTGTTTTTCGACCAATGAGTAATTTTATAGTTACTCTCTTTTGTATCATGATTATGTGTTGGTCGTCTCCATGAAAATGTAGCGTTGTATGCATTTACTACAATAATGGCAAATGGGAATGGGAATGGAGCGTTGCCTTGAGTTCAACTACCCATAACAAATACCTAGACAAAACAGTAACAATGTGGCCTATCATTACATAAAGTGTTCAACTACCACACCCTTTTACCCTTTCATCAAGAAGTATAGTTGATCACGTTGAGCTCCCCTAACCACCATTGCATGGTTTATACTCAAAAAAAATATTTGAGTGATTCAAAGAACAAAAAATTGTCAAGCAAATGCAAGTTCTGAGTGAATTTCTTGTTAATCTCGTTCACAGTTTGGCCTTTACTACCCAAAGGATAATCCTTGTCTACATCCATTCGTTCAAAACTGATAGTAGATTATTCTAAAGTGATCCTGTGATAGAGTTAATAGATACTTCACTTTCAGTACTTACATTTTTTGGTAAAGAAGGAAGCAATACATTTCCCCATTCCTAACAAAAAACCTTTGAACGACTTGCAATGTTTTTCAATGTCATAAATATTGTTCTTCTTTGTCAATGCTCAACTCTACCTGTTTTTTAAATGGTAAGCTAGACATTTAATTCCTTCCTTGAGATTTCAGTGACCTAAACCATCTTAAGAGTTCTCTCGATGGCTATTGCATATAATATTACTATTTCTCTGTTTTTGCAAAGGAAATCTAGTAAGAATCACATAGTATATATGAATTATAAGGACATCATGTTTATTGTAGTATGTAGATTTGATATGACTATGAATCGCTATTTGATTTATTGTTTAATTACAAAAAAGAAAACGTGTTGAAATGTGCTTTAATTTTACAACATCAATCTTGCTTCATAAAGCTTATTATCTCCCTTGAATCAAACGTTTGCTTTTTCTCATGCATGAGAATAAGTGATGTTTATTAACTATACACTAAGCTAGTATTGGGGGTTGTCTCATGTTCTAAAATTTCAAATTATTCAATTCATTGCGTGCATGTCTCTCTCTACCTTGGTCAAACAATTATCCCTCACATCATTCACCTTGCAGTTCGAAGAAAGCAAGGATGCTCATGATGCAAGAAATGATCTTGATTGTTTTCTTCAAGAATTGTTGCCCAAATTGCAATGTTGTAAAGCATTTGTTTGTCTCACAATGTTATGAAAAAGAGGGTTGATGTGGTCATGATAGATAGCAACTTATCATCTTTCCCATATCCATGACGAATACATGGATTTGTTATGAACCACAAATCCCGTTTGCATGAATTTAAACTTTTCCTTGTGGATCATACCTATGTTCCTCCATTATTAAATGAATTTAAGCCTTGGGATTGGCATTCCTAGGTGGGGTCTATGGACTCAATGGGATTTGAGTCAGAACAATGATTGGACAAACTTTGTAACTATGCGGGATGTATACACAAGTAATTGCTTGTGTGAAAATGATGAATCAAAGGGGTGCCAAAGAAATTGTTGGCTCTTGAGGAAAGTTTGCTTTTTTGGAGATGTTAGATTGAGATATCTCCTTTTCTATTGAGTGTTGTTACAATTGAGGAGAAGCGTAGGAGCATATGAATAAATTTGACCTATGCTAGAGATATTTGAAAGACAAAATTTACAATATATTTGACTTGAGAATCTTACATGTATTGATAACAAGATTCTTTCTTCTTCTTTTTTCCAAAAAATAACAAGATTCTTTAGTTGCTATTTATCTTAATTACGTTTTATTATTATTACTTAGTACCATTTGTTTTGGTTTGTTTCTCTCAAAGACGAGACAACACGTAAGGTGTAAACTTTTGTTTGGTATCATAGGTGTTAAAATGTAGATAATACATATATCTTTCTTTCTACTATTGGAGTTTTCCATAAATTATATTTTTCTTGCATACGTTACCAACAATCAGAAGTCGAGTTTCCAAAGTTCCATGCACATCAAATCCCAAAGTTATCTACCCTTATGGATTTTTACCAAGGCAGGTTGAGCATTTTTGCTCTGTGAAAATAAACACCTCATATTGAATGAAATTTTGGGCAATCAAATTGTGACCCAAGGTGATTATTTATGATTTCCATAGGTCCAATGTGAGATTTATTAAATTGTGATTATTTTGGGAAGCACAATTGTGTTCTATTTTCTAATGTTGTTATTCACAACTAAGATATTTTATTTGTGCATTTCCCCTCACATCGAGTTTCCCCACCAATAATATATTAACTACTAAGAATAGTTGGTCACAGGAGTCAAAGCATTGACCAGATATCTCATATTCTCATAACAATAAAAGAAACAAAGCATTGTGCTTATACATAAGGTATGTCCACAATAGTCAAAGCTTGGGTCACACATTATGTAAGCTCATGAGAGTCAAAACATTGAAAGTACAACTTTCTCCAAATGTATTTTTTGTGATGTAACTATTGAAAATTTGATGCTCGTTTCTCTCATCTCCAACACATACAAACAATACAACACCAAACTCAATGGACATACTGTCTTGTTCATTGAACAAGATATAAATCTGAAAAGGTTTCAAGTTTCTCTCCGACAATGCATGAATCTAATAAAAGAGTGTTTAAGGCGGTGTTCTTTCAAGAGATATAAAAAAACACGTCTTCCAACTTTTCACAAAATTGGGCACTCTCTCTAGATATGGGGTCCCTTATTTCATAAGAGACTAGGTAGCAAAAATGGAACCCCAACTCCATAAGAGACAAGCTAACAAAAATCCTCATCTTCTAAAGAGTCCCATTGGTCACTCACCTTTTGGCATACAAATACACAAATACACAAATAATGTAAGTAAGTGTGTATAAATAGACAAAAAAGAAAGGAATTATATCATGCGAGTGTTCGTGGAATAAAAGAGATCATTCATGATGTAAAGTATAAAGTTTTATCTTTGATTAATTCCAACTAATAAAGATATAATAACATATACTTGAGAAGACAAAACCCTTAGAACATTGATACATCGATATTTGGGTTTCATCAACTTCTCTACAAAAATTGGGCAACATGCTTATTCGTCATGCCATGAGACATTTAGTTTCCTTGCTCTTAGAAAATCGTTGATATTATAACTTTGGTCTTTCAAGCCTCCATTCTTGATCTTGACCACTTGTTTCGAAGTATCCTTTTTAGTGGATGGTTGGAGGTGAGTTAACACACCTTGGAATTTTTGTAGGCATAAAGAGTCTCTAGATTCTCTAGCTTATTGGTAGGCATTATTTCTTCGAACATTGGCCTCTCTACAGATTATAACCCCACAATGACCGCATGCAATGTTCTAACTATACGCAATTATAACGAAAGGTTAATATGGTTATTGCCTAATTACTATATCCCTACTTATCGTGTTATCTATAAGAATATTTAATCGGCCTTAATCACATTACGACAAAGACTTTTCTCTTTTATTTATTTATTAACGGGCAACATATGGTCTCATGCATACCCATTTGTTGCACTTTGAAGCATAATACCACTTTTTACATTCAATACTAAATCTGATGGCCCATACACATGAATTTAACGACAACATGCCCCACACAACTAGATTGGAACATGTGGATATTGGATAGTTCCTCTGATTTAAATTAGAACATTTGACTCATTATCCGTTTTCATCCCGTGTACCCTTACAAAAGTTGCATGTTGTGAGAAAATAAGTGGGCTCTGCATCCTTATACCTTAAAGAGATTGCATTTCTTGCAACGGGAGCTGTGGATCTATTTTAATGAAAAATATTTGTGGTCCATTTACTCCTAACAACCATGTCACCTATATACAAATTGTGCAAATTAATATATGTTAATAAACACACATGAATAGTGATATACTTTATTGAACCCACTTGTCTTTAAGTTGTGACTATGAAACCATTTACTTATGCTTTCATTAGTCTCACTTAAGATGGACTACTTTCTCACCAACTTTATGAATGCAATTAAAAAACGAGTCATCCAAGACAAGTGTGACATAGTTCCACAAAAACAATTGTGCACATTTCGTCTTGATACCTAGCTTTTTGATTGATGTAGTTTAGCTAAAGTTCCAAGATATTTTTGAGCAAGTGTGGTACCTTGTTGGGGCTTCCTTTTAAAGGGCAATGGATATCATTTTCATTCTTTACGTTATCGAAAAACATGCCAACCTCAATATATTATAACCATTGTTGGAGTCTTGAATCTTGATTGCTTTTTATTGCACAAGTATATGATCAAACTGTTTGGATGAGTTTACGTGGGGAAGAGGGTTATTATTATTATTGTACCTCCTAACAGTAGTGCTAAAGTTCAAACATGTGTTTATTTATATAATGGGGATGAGAGCCAAGAGTTTGCACGCGAATTCAACAATCTTAACATGGATATATGGTCGATTTTGATTGATTAATCAAGCCATTACTTTCAACTGCTCCTAAAGTCCAAAACTAGCACATGCCTCTTTCCTTATTGTACTCATGGGCAAAATAAGCACTTTTCGAAAGTGAATAGCTTTGTTTAATTTGTACATTATTTGTTTCTTAATCTTTAGGCCACTTTCTAGAAGGACAATCATAGAGGCACAAGAAATGTATGGTACATGTTGATATTGATTGATTACAATTTGCACCAATCATTTACGATATTGGCATTGACGTAGATCTAGATAGCTAGGCAAGTTCCCACAAGTCATTTCATTTAACACATGTAATGTAAATGCTATCAAGGTGTGACTAAATTACGCAACCTAAAATCTCTTAATATAACCATACTTTCGTAAGAGTCACGAGGATTGTCGCATTACATGAACAAAAATTTAAGCACACCATATAATCTTAAAGAGTCTAATTCAAATTCTCTAATTGAACAAGGCCAACATTTTAGAACAATTTGTCATGAAGGATTATAACAATGTCATGCTCCTCTTTAGTAAATTCATTATAATATGGAAACTCCCTATTTTTAGCCTTGAAACACATTGAGAAATCTTCTCTTTGGATATGTAGAGAACTCTTGTATTAGAACTATGGTTTCCTTATTTTCTCTTCTTTCCTCCTTTCATTTTGAGGAACAACTCGTTTGGGGTTTATTGATTGGGAGTATGAAACTTGTTATGGAAAAGCATATTAATTGACCTATTCTAACTTCAGGCTAATTGCGGATGAAATCATAGTCTAGAAAGAGAGTCATGTGATGAACCAACACACATCCTCTTTAAGAATTTCATAAACAATGTAAACAAAAACTTTTGTGGGTCATGCTTTCAAACAATCGTGACACGTATTCATTTCACGCGGCGAAAGGATGGATCATTACATGATAAATAAAACTTGAATCATATTAGGAATAATTAAGCTCAAGCTATTAATTTGTTATACTCATTCACATCGAACCCTAGTCTAATGCACTACTTATACTTCATTAAACCACTTATACTTCCCATTCCCAATGGCCTCCCAAGAAATCATACTAAGCACTCAACTTCCATGAATTTATAAGAAGGTGATTTGTATACTATGTTTTATAAAAACAATACATCAATACAATTATTTACTATAGATACCATGTAAATCATTTTATTATGTGTGCTTTGGGTGCAAAGACATATAAAAACTCTAGATTTTAGGGTTTAGGGTGCTAAGGCATACAAAACTCTAGATTCTAGGGTTTGGGGTTTAGGTTTAAAGAACATAGAGACATAGATGGCATCCATGTATACAATTCGTAGGATTTAGGGCTTACAAATTTGTAGGTATTTTGGGTCTAATGTTTGAGGTGAATGTTCTATTATTCCAAAGATGTTAAGATTGACAAAAGTTTAGGATTGAATGGAGGGGTAGGGTTTGATAATATTTCAAGTTCATGGATTGGAAAAAACCAAAATTTAAGGGGCTTGATAAGAGTAGATTTTAAATATTGAGAGGGTCATAAAAGTGCATGGTTTAATGTTGGAGAAGTCTCTACTATTTGGGGGTAGGAAATGCTTAACACTAGGGTATGACAAGTGGTGTTGTATGGGATGAAAGTTGCACGGCTTAGGGTTATGGAAAAAACTATAGAGAGATCGGAAAAAACCAAAATTTAAGGGGCTTGATAAGAGTAGATTTTAAATATTGAGAGGTCATAAAAGTGCATGGTTTAATGTTGGAGAAGTCTCTACTATTTGGGGGTAGGAAATGCTTAACACTAGGGTATGACAAGTGGTGTTGTATGGGATGAAAGTTGCACGGCTTAGGGTTATATGGAAAAAACTATAGAGAGACTGAGAAGTTTAATGCAATGATTATTTTGGGTGTGTGTGTGTGTGCGCGTGCGCATGCATGTTTGCATCATATTAGAGGGTGTCACAAGAAGCAGGGGCAAAAGACAAACGTTGACCTTGGAGGTCATATAAGATATGGAAATTTTGTTGTTGAATGTTGCCAAAGATGGAGATGTCTGTCGAGCCCGCCATTGCCAAGCAAAAGAAAGCATCATCGACACTAAGGAAATAGTTCTCCACGGGTAACACCATGTCTGCCCCACCCCCAAAATGAAAAGTCAATGATGGCACATGCACTGGCATCTCCTCGTAGCATAAGTCCAATCCCGTGCCAGTGTATGGGATTGGCCTTGCGGATATATGCTCTTGGAATAACCGCAACACTGGCTCATATATTGATTCCACCAAATATGTCACCGTAGTTCCCGAATCGAAAATTATACCCCCTGAGAAATCATCTGTTGGCACCGAAGTCTCTATTCCCCCCACGGAAATTCCTCGTAACCCCACAGAGTAGAATGTCCGTGATGTTTGGTCAATAATTAGTGGTGTCGATTGGACTAACCCCGTTAGAGTGGCTCCCCCACCTAGAAATAATGGGCTTGTTCGGTATGGAGGGTCTGTAATTGATTGTAGACAATATGAGAATCTCGGGATTCGTAGTTGTGAGAGGAGGGATAATGGTCCTTGCCCCAAGCCAATCAACCCATCAGCCCCTGCAAAGTCGCTATTTTCGTTGTCATGTCCGCACCCAAATACAACCCCAGGTACAGAAACTAGTTGTCCCGTCGCATCGGGCATTGTGATTGTGTCTGACACCAAGTCCCCCGCGGTGTAGGAGTTGTCTCCATAGGTGTAGATATAGGAGCACGAGGAATATGCTGTACATGTCGAGTGAGGGAGGGAAGTGCATTGGGATGCATAACATGATACATGACGAAAGGTCGAGGACCTCGAAGGGTCGAAGATGTGACTCCCTGGTGCCTCATCGAAGCAATGTTGGCATGGCTCACATTGCCTCCATATCAAGTCACTTCCGGTGTCGATCAATGCTGTGAAACCGATGCCTGGTGTTCCTGTTGTTGGAGATGTTGTAAGGAAGGCTCCTTCACCAGAGACAATGGAGGTTCGGAATGTAGGAGGTAATGAGGGTGGTAACCTAAAGGCAAGGACAATTTGATGACGTCGTTTTTCACTACGTTCCATGAGAAGTCGCATCTTGGTGATATTCAATGGCCCGTTGTCCATGTCTTGATGAGAAAACTCTAGTCGAAAAGTGTGACTTGGAGTCGACTTATTGGTCATAATTGTTTCCCATCCACGTACCTTAATGCCACTTGGCTTCAACTTGTCGTTGGAAGCCGCATGTGGGACATCCAAATCCACATCACTTTTAGATGTCCCATTGCTAATAGCATTTACATTGGTCATAAGCATTAAAATGAGTGCACAAAACCAGAGGGCACTCATTTTCTCACACATTATGCTATACAATTATGGTATAATTCTGAATATAGTTTATAATAAAATATTAGAAACAAAATAATACCTCCTAATGCATTATGCTTCTAATATTCATTCTTCATCCTAAACCTTGGAGTTTACAATTCCATACTTCGTCTTTTTATACCTCTCAACTATTTAATCAACCGTTTCCTTTGATCCATTCATTCATTTTTGCATATCTTACTTTACCCCAATATCATTTCATCATTTTAAGCACCGTTACATGTTCCCATCTTCCTTTTTCCACTTCCTTCTCCTTGTCTTTCATCTTCGTGCTACCAATATATACTCATTGTATCCATGACATTACCTTTATTTCCCCTTGGCCTTCCTTCACAAATTTGTGTTACCCTTTTCACATGCTATTATCTACCAAACCCACTTACTTCATCTTTTGTCCTTCCTTTTGTTTTCATCCAAATGAGGCTAGGCTACATTCACAACATCTGGATGGAGACTTGGTCTTGTATGTGTGACATAAAAAAGATTAATGGTTGTGCAACATATATTTATTGTAAAGGGATTGATTGCAAAAAGTAAGAAGGGGTTGACACTAATATGTTCGAGGTTGTGAATGTTACACAAAACATTCCCCAAAAGTGAATACATGATGATCGTGGCATCACCTACAAATCTTAACAGTTAGGAGTCATAAGTTTATAAAAGTTTTCGGCAAGTAACATGATCATATGATATTAGTTACCACATTTTTCTCTTTTCCAAGCTTTGAAAATGGCACTTGGTGACATTTTTGCTTTAGATCATTCACTTAAAAAATGGACCTTTTATGACGATAAAAAATTCAATTCACTAGAGCTCGTTATCACTTACTAACCTTAATTGTGGCAACAAACAATGTTGTGTGTGTAATATATGATATCAATACTTTTACTATAATCATCAAATATCAAATATAACCCACAACACCAATGTGAAACACTTTATCCTAATGTCTGGAGTTGGGAAGCGACTCTAGATGTTTGAGAATGTGAGAGTGCGCATTTGATGCACAATTGATTAAGAATAGACATTGTAAATGATGGTGAACTTGTGACTGAGAGTAAACACGTCTTTGATGAAGATATGGGGAAAGAGAACTCAAATGTGAATGACGGTGGATCATTACATTAGAGTATGATACTCTATTCACAAACTTGTCCGGGGCTGAAGATGGTTTTGTAGTTTGGTGCAATCATGTTACTACCTCATACTTCATCACATAGAAATGTAATGGTGTTACCAATGCGTCAAACAACTACATATTGAGAGCCCTAAATTTTAGATTTCCCCTCACCTTCATTCAATCTTTAAGGCCAAAATCTTTGAAGTGTTCTATTAATTTAAGTAGCTTATTATTGTATAAAATGTATGGTGCATTCCTGTGGAGACTTCTTACAAGGATAACCTTTGTTTTGGAGCTATTAATTCTCAACTTACCTGATGCAAAACAACCAATAGATGTCATGAAGACAAACATTTTGACTTATGAGGATTCAAACCCACAACTTCTTGGTCTATGTTTTAAACCTTTAACCATTATAATACCATGTATGATATATAGTTATAATAAGGAAAGCGCTATTTGCCCCCCCCTAAATAGCGCCCCCTTGTTTTGGCTAAACCACCCCCCTACCCCCAAAATGTTTTTTTGTGATAGTTCTCACCTCAGCCTTCGCATAGCTATCCTCCGCCCCCACCGATACATTCACTGTGAGAGGTGCTGGTCATTCCAAAGTGGGGGACGTGACCAGTCCAATAACGTACAATCTTGTCTTTGTGAATCAGACAAGTCTCGTATACATACTGCACCAACGCATCATGACTTGGTCGCCATTTCGTTTGAAATGTGGTCCAGTTAGCCTCAAAATCTAGCTCGTTGGAAGAGTATAGAAGCTGGTTCCAGTCATCCATATAGGCGTTTGTGTCATCGGTGCTTGCCAAATTCATTGTTGCATAGGCCAAAATGTTTTTGTTGATATGCCAGATGCAAAGCAAATTCTTTGTAGAAGGGAACACGATAGCAATTGCAGTCATCAAGGCAAGTTCTCGATCAATTACAACTACTGATGACTTTGTCGCAAATTTGAATGATTACAATGCCCAAACATACATGGGTTCCGTCTCGTTGCATATGAATGCAAATCCATCATTGAACGTGCTATTTGTGGCCATAATTCCAACGATGTTGAGCAACGACATGCCGAATCTATTCGTTTTGAAGGTGCAATCCATGACAAACACCACATTGAACCGTCTGGCAAGATCTGCCGACTTCTGATCACAAAAGAAAAGGTCACTGATTGAGCCGTTGACATTGAAGATAAAGTCGCCAGTGGCGATAGCTATGTTGAGGTGAGAACTATCAGGGATTTTTTTTTTTGGGGTGGGGGGGTTAGCCAAAACAAGGGGGTGCTATTTAGGGGGGCAAATAGCCAAAATGGGGGGGGGGGAAATAGCGCTTTCCTATAATAATTATATTATTACTTATTACAAGATATTTAGAGTATTTTAGAACATTTTAGAACATTCTAGAATATTCCATGATTATCTTAAATATCATAAATATTTAAAACCCTCAAATGCAGAGTTTGCATTTGTACTCCATACAAATGGTGGATTCTTTTGTGTTAGTTAAGTGAGAGGCAATACGATATTTGAATAATCTTTGATGAATCTACGATAAAAGTTTGAGAACCCCAGAAAACATTGTACAAATTGCACAGACTGTGGTGTTTGCCAATCCAAAATTGTTTAAACCTTTGCTGGATCCATAGAGATGCCATTTGAAGAGACTATGTACCCCAAAAATTCCACTTGACACTGGTCGAAACTACACTTCTCCAATTTTGCAGAGAGACCATATTCTCGCAACCATTGCAAAACTTGGCGAACATGTATATCATGCTCCTCTTAAGTTTTTGAGTAAATCAAGATATCATCCATGTAAACTATGATGAAGATATCGAGGAGGTCCCACAAAATGTCATTCGCCATATGTTGAAAAACTGTTGGTGCATTTGTGAGACCAAATGGCGTCATTGTATACTCAAAATGGTCGTAGCGAGTGCAGAAAGTAGTCTTCCATTCATTCCTAGGATCAATTTGAACAAGGTTGTAGGCACCTTGAAGATCTAACTTCGTGAAATATTTTGAGGGACCAGAAGGATCCGGTTCCAAAGATGGATTTGGCCCGGCCTTTGTGATGAAACATGAGGCCCTAATCCATGACCATACAAAGTGAGCCATCTTTCTTCTTAACGAAAAAGATGGGTGCACCAACAAGAGATCTTGAATGTTGGATAAAACCATTTGCCAGGTTCTCATCGATATATTCTTGAACAACCTCTAACTTTGTGGGCGAAAGGTTATAAATTGGCTCTCGTGGAGGCTCTTTTCCTGGTTGCAAATCAATCGGGCAATCATATGGTCGATGCTCTAGTAGTCTATTGGCTTTCACCTTATCGAACACGTCAGAGAATTCTTTGGTAGTTAAACCGAATGAGTTGTGATGAAGGTATAAACACCTAGTTATAGGTTCTTATTGAGTATTCTAGAATGTTCTAGAATATTAAATTAGATATTTATGATATTTAAGATAATCATGGAATGTTCTAGAATACTCTAGAATTTTCTAGAATACTCTAAATATCTTGTAATAACTAATAATATAATTATTATGACCATAGATTGACATATTCGCATTCGTGGGGATTCCCATTCGAATGCAAACGAGTACGAATATGAATGGGTAGTCGAGTATTCGTTTTACCCCCTCCCCGCCCAAAAAAAAAAACGTTTTTTAAAAAAGAATTCCTAAGATAAAAAAAAAGGAACTTAACAATAAATAGGTATAATAAAAGAGGGACTTTGGGGACTTGACACTACTAAATTTTTATAATAAATGTATAGTCGTTTTATTTTTTATAAATAAATAAATAAAATAAAATAAAGGCTCATTAATCCCTCACTTTTTATTTCCTCAAAATTTATGGATATTTTTATCTTGACATTAAAAATGGTACTTCAAACTAATCATATCTTCAAAGTTCATACTAATTATATTTGTATAATAAATATAAAAATATTCGTTTAAAAAAAATTAATTAATTAAAATAAGTTTCATAAACTCTCTTGACACTATAATCTATTAATGAATAATTGTTTTTTTTTGGTGAAATACATTTATTTAAATAAATAAATAATTTTTTATATTTATTTTACAAAACGAATGGTTTTTTAATATTCTTGGGGCCATTTTGTATTCTCGAATATTGAGAATATTGCGCATGGAGAATATCACAAATATCACGCATGTGTCAATCTATGATTATGACATACATCATTTATGTTATTATAATGGTTAAAGGTTTAACACGTAAACCAAGAAGTTGTGAGTTTGAATATTTGTAAGCCAAAATGTATATCTTCAAGACACTAGATGAGAGAGTTGTTAAAACCGCGAACGCAAACATGTCTTCCTTCCTTCCTCACGTAAGTGATGTATAGAGATAATTTATTGAAATCTTGTGGAATCCCAAATCCTTTGTTGGAGTTTTAAGAGACTCAAACTGTACCATGACCTTTTCAATAGATATTTTTCTCCAATCAATAGTTGGGTTATGTAGCTCAAACCATGGAAGACCAAGAGCTAGAGAGTGGTCTGAACTACTAATGATGTTGAATGAGATGACACTGGCTAAATTACCTAGGACTACAAGAATTGGTTCAGATGCTTCAACTATATCACATGATGCTATGGGGTGTTCATCAATGACTCCAATGAACACTAGGTTTAGGAGCTTATGGAACTTGATACTATGCATTATATCGAAGTCATGATCCATGAAACAAGAGTTGGCTCCAGAATCTAAGAGGGCAAAAGCTGAGACTCGATGTCACCTGGATGTGGTAAGCTCAACTTGACCTGATGCAATGGAACCACTACTAGGGACGAATGTTATATGCCTAGGACTGTCCAACCAAATGACTCCTATTTTGGTGGACTTACTTGTTTAACCTAACTTCGAATTGGCTCAAGACATCAAATGTATTTTTATGGCAGGGGCTGCTAGGCCTACTTACGTTACGAGAAGGTGAGGCAGAATTGAAATGGGGTTGTCATGGGCACTTACTTGGTTAATGTGTCATCTTGGTTTATGTGGACAATTCACAACTATATATGTCATGTACCACCACAATATAAGCATAGATAATTCACTTGATGTCATTGCTTTTCAACATTCGATAATGGTCCTTGGCATCGTGTTATCTCGATTTCCATCGGCGTGGGGCCTTCCATAAAATTGGGCTTTGACACTTGTGGTGCAGTTGAGATCACCGAAGCATATGTTTTTTCTGATTTGAAGCGTAACATTTGTTGGCGTTCAGAACGTCGCTCAAATAAGCGATTATCACATAGCATGACCCGATTTATTGCTTCAGTAAGAGATTTCGGATCATCAGGTAAGGTAAGAAGTTAATCCTTTATGTCCTTGTCCAAACCAAGAATAAAAGCTAGAGTGATGGAAGAAGGATATAAGAGAACACAAGAAGAAAGGAACGAAATCATAAGAGAAGAATGGGTGTATTAAGATAGAAAGAGAATGGATACAAGATAAGCAATGAGAGCTTAGGACTGGTGTTGATTCAAATTGATTTGAGAAAACATGTATATGTCTCTATTTATAGGTTCCTATAGAATAGCTTAGAGATTTCTATAATAACACGTTCGGATTCACAAGTGGAAGGATCACGCACAAATAGAAGGATAAGGAATATTCTGTTACATTTTAGGACATTTTTAACCTTTTGACGAAACACATTGATACCTGTATCACACATTCTCAAAGATTCAATGGAAATGCTTAAAATTCCAAGTTCCAACTTTTCATAAAATTGAAAAAGCACAAAAAGTGGTCAATTACTAAAAGTGACATTGTCACTTTTATCATAAAATTCACAACTAATGTTTAATTTAGAGAAACGATATTCGTAAGAAGTGAAAGATTTCAAAACAATAAACTTTTATATCATTTGAGTTATTACAAGCTTAATTTGGTTACATTCTATTGCCAAAAATACATTCAAGAGTTAACTACGTCAATATCGTTACTCCTTTACTGTGAATCACTACTATAGCTAATATACAATGAGGATTCTTCCTCGTCATCTTCAGATGTACCAATCAATGCATTGTCTTGGTCATAAACCAAATAGTGTGACTCCAAATTATGTGCATAAGATCTCGTTCGCCTTCATTCGAGTCACATTGTAGACTTGGCAAATTTTCTTTTATTATATCTATCGTTGACTTCCTTAAATGTCCCGATTTTGTTAGTGTAAAGTCGTACACAATGATATCCACATCATTAATGTCAAGGGACGATGTGTTACAAATATTTCTTTTCCTCTTTCTTTTTCCTCTTGACGTTGGGCATTCCATCATCTCCAATGTATACTTGCATGTAAATGCAATTTTGCTTCTAGTGTTGTACCAATGCACCTTTATAGACTTGATTAGATTTTGGTTTTCATGCATCACCACGTCCAAAACTTTACCTATCCAGAATTGGTGACCTAAGTCATTGTCATAAGCAGGTGTAACAATTAACATCCCAAGCATCAGCTCTTGCAAGTTGCCTTGCCACCTAGCTTCAGCTCCTTTGGTCATCCTTGGTTCTGTTAGGATTTCGGTCCCTTTGGATGGGATGATGAAGGCCCGGTGAGAACCGGATGATGAGTACCTGGCAAGGAAGACCTAGTGAGAACCGGATGACGTAGGCCCGATGAGAACCTCTCACCGGATGAAGAGACATAGATGTAAATATGTTTTTGTTAGCCCATTGTGGCTAGATCTGTAAATAGCCTGAAAGTCATATTAGTATAAATATGACCTAGGGCAATCAGGGGTTTGGTGTTGTAGAACATAGTTGTTGGTTATTCCTTGTGTATCATTAGAGTTATTGTTGTAACTGTTGTACAAAGACAAAGAGAGAGAGAGAGAGTGTGAGAGTAGCTACGAGTACTCACTGTTGTAACCGCCGCGAGGCGAAGAGTGTGAACACGAGGTTGTTGCCTCTGTGCCCCCTGTTGTATTCTTTGACATAGTGATAGTTTGGAGTCTGTGGGCTCTCGTGGTTTTTCCCTCTCAGGGTTTTCCACGTTAACATCTTGTGTACTCTCTTTTTAGTTTTTGTGTATACGTGTATCTATCCCTACATTCCCATTTCTGTGATTGTAATTCTAAACTAAGAGATCTAAGACTCGGTTGTGGTCGAGCATTATTCCGCATATTCTTTTCAATTTGGTATTAGAGCGAAACGACACAGAAAATGGAAGATTCTTTTGGAGGCATGTTCAAGCTCACTGGCTCCAACTACTCAGTGTGGAAGTCGAAGATGAGGGACATGCTCGTGGTTAAAGATCTTTGGTTGCCGGTTCAGTTCAGGGACAAGAGACCGGACAAGATCGATGCCATGGTGTGGGAGGTGATGCACATGAAGACGACGTCATACATCCGGTGCTTCATCGACATGAGCCTGTACAACAACTTTAATGAGGATAGCAAGGCTCATGAGCTTTGGAAGAAGATCGACATTATGTTTCAGAACAAAAATGTTGTTAATCGAGTTTTGGTATTCCGGAAGCTAGGAAGACTTCGGTACCAAGATGGCTCCAGTATGGCGGAGCACATGAATGCCTTCCAGGGGCTGATTCACCAGGCAACATCATTGGAAGTACCTCTCGCTGATGAGGTACTAACACTGCTCCTGCTTGGTTCCCTCCCGGATACGTTGGTTGTCACTTTGGGCAACGCCGGGCCGGAAGGAAAACAATTATCTCTAGCAAGAGTCAAGTCGAGCTTGCTAGATGAGGAGGCGCGTTAGAAAGACAAGGATACTAGCTCCAACTCCAAAGTGCTCCTTACCGAATCGGAACGCGGAAGACAAAGGAACCGGAGTCCCCAGAATTGGGAAAAGTCGGGGACACGGTCAAAGTCAAGGGGAAGGCCCACTTGCTTGTACTGTGGGAAGCCAGGGCACTTCCAGAAGAACCGTCGGCATTTCCGGAAAGAGAAGGAAACCGACAATACCGATTCGAAGTGGTCACCGGATCGGAACGGTAAAGACCGGAAGGGAACGATGGCAATCACGGCAAGTGAAGAAGAGTTGATGCTCATCACCAAGGAGAGTGAGTTGAACCTTGCCGACGACGAGACAACGTGGGTTGTCGATTTTGGAGCGTTGTTTCACCTGAACCCGGACCGGAAATGCTTCTCATCCTATAGAGTCGGTGATCACGGCTGTGTCCGGATGGGGAATGAAGGGACATGCCGAATTATCAACATAAGAGATGTGCTGTTGACGACATCAACCGGATGCAAGTTGCTCCTGAAGGATGTTCGACACATTCCGGAGGTTTGACTGAACCTAATATCAGTCGGTCGGCTAGACGATGAAGGCTACATGGGTAGCATCCGAAACAAAGTCATGAAATTTTGCAAAGGGAGCCTAATAGTGGCTCGGGCCCGGAAAGTCAACACACTCACTGTACCTAATGAAGGCCTGATTATGCCGGGAAGAAGTGAACGTTGCATCCGACACTACTGGTGAGATGTGGCACAAGAGACTATGTCACATGAGCGAGAAGGGGATGAAGAGGCTTGCCGATAACAACCTCATTCTGGTGAAAGACGTGCAACTTGAGAAGTGCACCGACTGCCTGGCCGGTAAGCAAAACCGGACCTCCTTCCTATCAAGGCCACTGATGAGACGTAATGCACCACTGGAGTTGGTGGATACCGATGTGTGTCAAGTGGACACAAAGTCACATGCCGGATCGCAGTACTTCGTGACGTTCATAGACGACCATAGCCGGAAGCTGTGGGTCTCACCATTGAAGATGAAGGACTAGGTGTTATTTGTCTTCAAGGAGCTCCATGCGAGAGTGGAAAGACAAACCGGCTGGAAGCTGAAGGTGGTTCGAGCAGATAACGGAGGAGAATACCGGGGATAGTTCGAGGAGTACTGCCGTTCGAAGGGAATCCGGCTTGAATTTACCATGCTGAAGACGTCAGAACTAAACGGGCTGGCCGAGAGGATGAACCGGACCATAATGGAGAAGGTTCGAAGTATGCTAGCACATGCAAGGTTACCCAAGACGTTTTGGGCTGAGGCGCTGGCGACATTGACGTACGTGATAAACAGATCACCCTCGGTGCCCTTGGACGGAGTCACGCCGTAGAGAGCGTGGACCGGTAAGGAAGTGTCTTACCGACATCTGAAGGTGTTCGGGTGTCTGGCTTACGTGCATGTTGCAAAGGACTGGAGAGCAAAGTTAGATCCAAGGTCGCGGCCTTGCATATTCCTCGGATACGGCGATGATGAGTTTGGCTATCGAGTGTGGGATCCGGTCGACAAGAAGGTTTTCCGGAGTCAAGATATTATCTTCATGGAGGACAAGACCCTTGCCGACTGGGAGTCGAAGAAGAAGATAATGAACTCCAAGTCGACCGGTAAGGATCGGTTCGATGAGATGCAAACCCAACTGGCAAAGAGCCGGTTAGCACTCGAAGAACCAACCAGTTACGGTGAGGATACCAAACCAACCGAAGAAGAAGGAGAGGAAGCTGAAACCGGAACCGGACAAGACCCCGAATAAGATTCAGATGAAGAACAGACACAGGAGCCGGTTACCGAAAACCGAGGACGGAGATATCCTCTCGGGGAAAGAAGAGCCCCTCAGAGATTTCTGGATGTAGAGCATGTGTTGCTGACCGATGAGGGGGAGCCGGAAAGCTTCGAAGAAGAAAAGGATGACACCCATAGCAGCAAGTGGTTGAGTACCATGCAGGATGAGATGGATTCCCTGCATGAGAACCACGCGTATGAATTGGTGGAGTTGCCGAAAGGAAAGAGGCAACTCTGAAACAAGTCGGCGTACAAGTTGAAATCGGGAGATGACGGCAACCCCCCAAGGTACAAAGCCAAGATCGTGGTGAAGGGGTTCCAGTAGAAGAAGGGCATGGACTTCGATGAGATATTTGCCCCGATAGTAAAGATGACTTCCATCTGGACGATATTGAGTATAGTGGCAAGCATGGACCTCGAAGACGACGTTCCTCCACGGCGACCTCGAAGAGGAGATCTACATGCAGCAACCAGAGGGATTTGTGAAGAAAGGGAAGGAGCACCTGGTTTGCCGGTTGAAGAAGAGCCTCTACGGTTTGAAGTAGGCTCCCCGACAATGGTACCGAAAGTTTGACTCCTTCATGATCGATCAGGGGTACCACAAGACGCAGGCCAATCACTGCGTATTTGTGAAGAAGTTTGAAGATGGAAACTTCCTAATACTCCTCCTGTACGTGGATGACATGTTGATTGTCGGACGAGACCAAGTCAAGATACGGATGCTGAAGAAGGCTCTGAACTGAACCTTCTCAATGAAAGACTTGGGTCCGACAAGACAGATATTGGGGATGCATATCATCCGGGACCGGTCAAAGAAGCAATTGTGGCTGTCACAGGAGAAGTACATGACAAAGGAGCTGGAGCGGTTCAACATGTCAGATGCTAAACCGGTTAGATCGACACTCCCGGCAAACTGCAGGTTATCCGATAAGCAAAGCCCGAAGACGAAGGCAGAGAAGGCGGATATGATGAAGATACCATATGCCTCTGCCATTGGGAGCTTAATGTACGCAATGGTGTGTACCTGGCCGAATATCGGATACGTAGTCGGAGTGGTGAGCCGGTTCATGAGCAATCCCGGCAAGGAGCACTGGAATGCGGTAAAATGGATACTCTGGTACTTGAAAGGCACCTCAAGTATGTGCCTCCGATTCAGCTCCGATAAACCCCAACTTGATGGTTTCACCGATTCGGAAATGTCGGCTGATGCGGATACCAGCCGGTCAACATCCGGATACGTCATGACATATGTAGGGGGAGTTGTTTCGTGGCAGTTGAGGTTGTAGAAGACGGTTGCATTGTCAACCACGGAAGCGGAGTACATGACAGCTGTGGAAGCTGGCAAGGAAATATTGTGGATGAAGGACTTCATCGGAGAGCTAGGGATCCGGCAAGAGGAATGCCGACTCTACTGTGACAGTCAAAGTGCCATCCACCTTGCGAAGAACGTAGCGTATCATTCCAGGATGAAGCACATCCATCGGAGGTACCACTGGATTCGGGAGCGAGTGGAAGATCGAGAGTTCATGTTGACAAAGATCCACACGGAGGAGAATGGGTCAGATATGCTGACCAAGGTGCTGACACCCGACAAGCTGGACGCATGCCGAAAGCAAATTGGACTAACCAGACATCCCATGCCGGAGTGAAGGGGGAGTTTGTTAGGATTTCGGTCCCTCCGGATGGGATGATGAAGGCCCGGTGAGAACCGGATGATGAGTACCCGACAAGGAAGACCCGGTGAGAACCGGATGACGCAGGCCCGATGAGAACCTCTCACCTGATGAAGGGACATAGATGTAAATATGTTTATGTTAGCTCATTGTGGCTAGATCTGTAAATAGCCCGAAAGTCATATTAGTATAAATATGACCTAGGGCAAACAGGGGTTTGGTGTTGTAGAACATAGTTGTTGGTTATTCCTTGTGTATCATTAGAGTTATTGCTGTAACTGTTGTACAAAGACACAGAGAGAGAGAGAGAGAGAGAGAGAGAGAGAGAGAGAGAGAGAGAGAGAGAGAGAGAGAGAGAGAGAGAGAGAGAGAGAGAGAGAGAGAGAGAGAGCGAGAGCGAGAGCGAGAGAGAGAGAGAGAGAGAGAGAGAGAGAGAGTGAGAGTAGCTACGGGTACTCTCTGTTGTAACCGCCGCGAGGTGAAGAGTGTGAGTACGAGGTTGTTGCCTCTGTGCCCCCTGTTGTATTCTTTGACATAGTGATAGTTTGGAGTCTGTGGGCTCCCGTGGTTTTTCCCTCTCAGGGTTTTCCACGTTAACATCTTTTGTACTCTCTTTTTAGTTTTTGTGTATATGTATATCTATCCCTACATTCCCATTTCTTTGATTGTAATTCTAAACTAAGAGATCTAAGACTTGGTTGTGGTTGAGCATTATTCCGCATATTTTTTTCAGGTTCCACATAAATTTCTCTTTGTTGTGGATGGACCAAACTGTCATTAATCACATTAGGTGAATGATGCGGTGATTGAGAACCACAAGAGTGTTGTATAGACCATGTGAACGACATTTGCAAAGTCCAATTACCATCTACACAACTATCAATAATTCTTTTTTGATCACTAAAGAACACTTCCCACCATGACGTATCTTGTTTTGCAACATATTTCTTTGCAGCATCAATATGTTTCTTTTTTTCCGTTAATGCTTGCATCCATAAAATTCTTTGTTCTTCTACCAACTCACTATGCATTTCTTTTTTTGTCTCAATCGGTATTTGTTTTGCTCCATAAACAGTTGTAGAAGGCATATGAAGCAAGAACTGGCAACCGCCTTCAGGTTCCCATTGTGGTGAAGATGAATATCGCTTTGTATACAACAATGTAGAACCACTACTATCATTATTCTTTATCAAGAAAATGTGATTGAAGCTTATATTGTTTAATTGGGCGAGCATGAAGGGGTAGATAAACGAAATACGCACAACCGTGAATGGAGGCCGAAAACGGGAGAGCACGCTGAGAGGAAACAGAAACTATAAGAAGCGAGCAACAACAACAGGAAGGGGGAAAAAGAGAGAGAGGTGTTTGTATACCTTTGAGAGAGGGAAATACTCCTATTATACTAGGCAAAGAGTATTTTATATGTATGTCTATTATTTTTCCTTGTTAGAGGGAGTGAGTAGAATTTTCGACCATGAGCCATGTAATCGTTACATAGTAACCTTATAATACACAGTTGTGAGTTTACCTTTCGTGTCATTAAACATTCATCTTTACTGCTAGGTTTTCTGTCCAAGTTATAAGTATAAGTTGTAAGACCGGTTGTGGCTGGCCATTTTCATAGTCGATCGGCCTATTCGGCCCTATTTTTCCTTCCTATGTAACCACGATTCCTTGACCCTATTACCCAGGAAGTAATCGAAGGTGTATCTTCAAAGAAGAGATATAACATGGATCGAATCATTGCTTGCTTGCACTCCATTTTCATTTTAGTTCAAATCTCATGCCACTTTCCTTTGTCGAGGACCAATTTCGATCGCCCACCTTCTAGTTCCAGTGGGGGTCACAACCACTTACTTTCCTGGTGGGGATCGCGTCAGTTTCTCGCTAGCGCTACTGTTTCTGTTGTATTTTGGGTAAACCTCGACTATTTACCCTCTCATAATAGACGAAGTCGAGTTGACCACTTCACTTGCACTCCTTCGCCCGTTCGTCTTTCTGGTGAGGGCCGCATAGTCACTCATCCGTTCGTGTTCGAGTTCCCGATGACAGCCACATGGTTGCTCATGCCCATTCATGTTCCTGATGAGGATCACACATGGTCGTTCACGTCTATCGATGTTCTAGTCTTCAGTGAGGGGCACACATGGTCGCTCACACCCGTCGGGGTTCTAATCTCCGACGAGGACCGTACATGGAGGATAATGTCATGACATAGTGACATCAAATACGTAGTTAGTGAGTATTGAACCTGGAACCTCAGGTCTACAAGATGTCATACTCAACCATCTGGATATGAGTATATGTTTATATATAATAGAGTATTATATATTCTAGAGAAATTTGTCAGGTATATTCTAGAGATACTCAATCTCAAAACTTGTATAAATACTTGTAACCTCCTTGGTCCCTTTTAAGGGATTCAACACCAATCATTGACACATCAATCTAGTATTCTCGTTTCGCCCCATCTTCTCTCCTTGATTTACATCTTTGTCTTTATGCTCTTGTATTGTTCCTCACGTCTTAAGTTCCTCATCTTGTCGCTCCCAACTTTTCAAGTTTCTTGCCTCATCACGTCGAGTTCCACGTTCGTAACCTTATTGGTTGTAGCCTTGTCATCTGTGCTTTGTCATAGTCTAGGGTTGGTGTGTCTGTGACACTAGCACAGGTAGGTATCCTTCCAATTGGGTTGTTGCTCAAGTAATCAAAAGACTTTTTAAGGGTTGGCCAACTAAATATTCCTGTCACTTTGATGATAGGTACTACGTTTGCGTGCGTCTTGAAGCTCTTCCAAAATATTGTTGCATTGGAGAAGGATGAGGAGTAGGTGATGTTTATTAATATGAGGATAAAGGCCTTGTGGGAATGCCCAGTCCAAGATGAAGAGGTGGGTGCAAAGCACATCACTGATACCAAATGGTTTCAACCCCCCTCTTGTGAGCCTATTCCTCCTTTAGCTGGTGAACCTGGGGAGCAAATTCACCTTGATGATGAGCTTATAGAAGACCCTATAGTGTCGCGGTTTTCCGCAAGTAGGTGTTGAAACACGCAGGACCACGGGGGTCTCGAACGAAGGAGTCAAAGGGAGTAGGAAGAGTGGCCGTGATGGTGTGCCTGGTCGGTTACCGAAAGCTGGACAACCAGTGTGTAGATTCGTGGAAGGAACTGTGTCGCGCAATTCGCAGGTAGAGCGGTAAGCAGAATACAATCGGGTTCGGCCGGTAGCAGAGTCGTACGCTCTAGAAACACACCCCCACCCACACATGCATTCAGACTGATCAAGGAGCCTCTGGTCGGGAGTTCACGGGCTTCCTGTGCGAGCAAAGGCTTTCTTACAGAATCGTTCACAAGAGAGAGAGAGAGAGAGAGAGAGAGAGAGAGAGAGAGAGAGAGAGAGAGAGAGAGAGAGAGAGAGAGAGAGAGAGAGCCCACAAGCCGACAACACTTTGTCCTCCCCAAAACCGGATCCTAAAATAGGCTCAAGCCTCCCCTTTTATAGCACAAGGGGAGACCATTACAGAGATGATAACTTGGATTTAAGATTCTCCATTTTTGCAATAAGGGTGAGATATTCTTGTGAGTTTCTGGTGGCCATGGTTTCGTGATGTTTATAGAAGAGGATAAAAGAGAGAGAAAATTTGAATCAAATTGTTAGAACCAAGAATAAAAGATAGAGTGATGGAAGAAGGATATAAGAGAACACAAGAGGAAAGGAACAAAATGATAAGAGAAGAATGGGTGTATTATGATAGAAAGAGAATGGATACAAGATAGGCAATGAGAGCTTAAGATTGGTGTTAATTCGAATTAAAGATTTGAGAAGACATGTATGTCTCTACTTATAGGTTCCGTTAGAATAGTTTCAGTAGTAAGAAATTTCTATAATGTTCTAGAATGTTCTAGACCTAGAATATTCTAAGGTGTTCTAGGACATTCTGGAACGTTCTAGAATTTTCCAAAGTTTTTACAATAATCAATATATTACAAAAAGTAGCTTTTATCCTCTCATATGACAATAAGCTATATTAATAGTAGGGGTTTTCAATTATGGATTACAAGGTTCGGGTGATGCCATAATGTTCATATGTTCATGACAGTCGTTGCGCAAACCTTGACGAAATTGGTCTATTAGTGCTGCCTCATCCCATAGAATATCACATGCTAGGAGGGGAAAATCTGGAGCATAAGCGGAAGCAAGACGATCTCCTTGTCATAATCTTTGAATTTTATTTATTGGTGTCCTCATACTATCAATGTCCCCAAAGCTAGCTTCGAATTCCTTTATAAATCCTTCAAAATCTTCTAATAATGGTGAGTGCTTCTCCAAGAGTGGTGCAAACCATGCTAATGTGGTACCAATTAACAAGGTACCAACCAGTCCCACACGAGAACCATTAGTTGGGTAACGACTACGATGTAATTTAATCCACAAATATGAGACCGCCGCTTGTTGTTGCAGTAGAGTAGTCTCCAATTGTTGTACTTTCTCAGCACTTGTTGTAGGTCCCCAAGCAGTCTTTGATTCTCTTGCTCTAATGCCACGAACTTAGTTGTTAGCATGTCGATCTCAGATAATACGCGCATATATTCTTGCTTGTTGACGATCGCCATAGTTATGACAGAAATTTGCTAGATTTCTTGAATGAGAAAGATAAGAAGAAGAAGTTGGAGAAGAAGAAAGAATATTATGTTCAAACTGTCGCGACTTGAGAGCAGGAGAGAGAGAGAGAGAGAATAGAAGAAACGAGGATGATAGAAGGTAGAGAGAGAAAGAAAGAAACGGGAAGGACTTTAAATGATAAGAGAACAAAGGTTACAAAGAGTAGGCTAAGGGGTGAAGATTGGTGTTGAACCGATGCGTTGTGATGAATGAATTGACACCTATTTGTAGGACCTTATGGAGTATTCTAGAATGTTCTAGAATATTTTTGATAATCATGGAATATTCTAGAATGTTCCAGAATACATGAGAATGTTCTAGAATACTCTAAAGATCTTGTAATAATTAATAATATAATTATTATGACTGTACATCATATATGTTATTATAATGGTTAAAAGTTTAACATATAGACCAAGAAGTTGAGGGTTCAAATCCTTGTAAGCAAAAATGTATGTTTTCATGAACATAGAGAGAATTTTTTGGGCATCTTGTAAGTATTAGCTTAAAATGTCATGTTATAGGATTACAACAAAAAGGTGATGATTTCATTCCCAATGATAAAATCTTCAATGCCTTCTTGTTGTAGAAATTCATGAAATATTTGTTCTAATAATTGATGTATAAAATAGAGAGAGAGAGCTCAGTTGGTAAGGTTGCCCAATGGAGACCAAGAGGTCATGGGTTCAACCCTGTAAAGAATTGGGTATGATTCTTGTGTAGCGGAATAGGTGTGAACTATGTGTATGAGAGAGAGAGAGAGTGAGAAGTAAGACACAGAGTACACGCAAGGTAGATTGTATTAACAAAGGAGAAAGACTCAACTAAATACAAGGTGGGAGGAGGGTGCTTTATATAGTCGCCCTCTCTCTTCATTAACTACAAGACTCATGGAGCATGGGGAATGTGAAAGCTCATAAGTTATGTGCCATAGAATATGATTCTATGACTCATACTAAATGCTAGAATACAAAGAGGTGACATAATGGTGACTCTTGACCGTTGGAGTGTCTATTCACTCTCAAGGTGAGTTCACACACTAGACCAAGTTGAGCTTGATTCTCAACACGCCCCCTCAAGCTCAAGTTGGTTCGGTTTCAGACAGTATCCGAAATCCACTTCGACTCGAGTTCCGGAGTCCGCGTCGACTCACATTTATGCGGAGTTGTGGAATCTGTGCTCCAGCTTGCGTTTTGCGTAGTTGCGAAGTCTGTGCTTCGGCTTGCGTCTTTCTTCGTGGCTTTGCGCGGTAGATCGGTTCTTCACGCCTTCGTTGCGTGGTTGCGTAATCCACGCGTTATTACGTAATGTGCGTAGTTTGCGGAATCCACGCGTTATTGCGTAATGTCTTCAGTAGTCCCCCTCAAGCTTGGCAGGTCAGGGATCGTCAATCTAAGATTGGTCATGAATTGCCATAGCTTGTCGGCTCCTAAGGCTTTAGTGAAGATGTCGGCCGTTTGAAGATTTGTGCTAATGTGTTGTAGGTCGACATCGCCAGCTAGAACGCGCTCTCAGATGAAGTGATAGTGCACTTCGATGTGCTTTGTCTGCGCGTGGAACACTGGGTTCCAAGCCAGATAAATACTACTCATGTTGTCGCAGTAAAGGGAAGTGGGATCCTTGATGGGTACGCCCAGATCCTTGAGTATCCTTTGAGCCATACGACTTCACATGCAGCTACGGTTGCGCTCTTGTACTCTGCCTCTGTGCTCGAAAGAGCGACGGTTGGTTGCTTTTTGCTGCTCCAGGATATTGCTCCGCTGCCGAGGGAGAAAACAAATCTGGAGGTTGATCTTCTATCGGCTTTGTAGCTGGCCCAATCAGCGTCTGTGTACCCCTCGAGGCGTATTGGCATCGCGGTCTTGTAGAGGATGTTGCAATCCATTGTGCCGCTCATGTACCGTAGAACTCGCTTAGTGCAATCCAAGTGAGTATCACGCGGTCTTTGCATGAATTGACTAAGGAGACCGACTGGATAACTGAGATTGGGTCGAGTGATCGTGGGGTAGATGGGACTCCCGATGAGTTGCCGATATTGAGTCAGCTCACACGCTTTGGTGCCGGAGTTCACATCTAGTTTGAGATTATGATTGAGTAGGGTTGCCACAAATATGCACTTAGCCATACCGAACTTGTATAACAAGTTGAGGATGTAGTGCCGTTGAGAAATCATGATTCCGGCCGGAGTCTGAATTACCTCGATGCCGAGGAAGTAGTGGAGTTCCTTCATGTTCGTCATCTCGAACTTTTCGGAAAGAAGGGATTTGACTTTATTGATTTTGACGAGATGCTCGCCTCCAATGACTAGGTCATCCACATATAAGATGATGACGATCGGACTTGCGGAATCGCTTCGTATGTAGAGGGAGTTGTCTGATTTTGACATACGGAAGCCGATTTGATGAAGATATTGCGTTATCTTCGAATGCCAAGCACGCGGTGCTTGCTTGAGGCCGTAGAGTGGCTTCTTGAGTCGACAAACAACTTTCGGATGGGTGCTCGAGTTGAAGCCGGGTGGTTGGATCATGTACACCTCTTCTAATTCGCCTTGTAGAAAGGCGTTCTTGACGTCCATTTGATGGAGGTGCCACCCTTTCGCCGCGGCAAGCGCAATTACAGTTCGTACCATTGTCATCTTTGCCACTGAGGCAAAGGTCTCTTCGTAGTCAACTCCGCGCGTTTGTGCGTAGCCTTTCGCTACGAGTCGCGCTTTGTAGTGGTTGACGGAACTGTCGACGTTGTACTTCACTTTGTAAATCTATCTGCATCTGATCGCCTTTTTGTGTGGTGAGGTGGGAATGAGATCCCATGTCTCGTTCTTCCGTAGTGCCTGCATCTCCTCGTTCATTGCTTCGATCCATCGCGGGTCCTTCGCGGCTTCGGAAAAAGTTTCCGGCTCCCGTACTGTCGCTAACTTCATCATAAAGGCGTAATGGTACGCCATATAATCGTTGTAGCCGAATCGGCTTACGGGGTTCTTTTCACGGGTGGATCGGCGAAGCTTTTCATTTGCAGAGATGAGGGCTTTCTTAGCTCCGATTGGTACCTCGAAACCGCCGAACTCACTATCGAGTGAGTGAATCGACTCATCGTCGTCGAAGTGATCGTCTGCATATTCTGCCATTTTCAACTTGCCTTTGTCCATCTTCGGGCTAGGCCGTGATGTGCTTTGATCGCTCAAAGGCGCTTGTGGTCCGCTCAATCGGGTCGTGATCGGACTTTCTTCGAACATGCGCGTAAGGCGATCTTCATCCTGCATCTCTTGTTCAACGGATTCCGGGTGAAGCGGAGTCGGAGTCAGAGTTGTCTCTGGTGCGCACCAGGATGCAGACTCGTAAAAAACGACGTCTCGACTTACTCGAGATTTTCGAGTTGAAGGGTTGTAGCACTTGTACCCTTTTTGCTCCAGTGAGGATCCTACGAGGATACATTTCTCCGACTTCGGGTCAAGCTTTTGACGCTTCTCGTCGGGGATGTGCACGTACGCTATTGCGCCGAATATCCGGGTGTGCGATAAGTCTGGCTTCTTTCCGAAGTATTTTTCGTGCGGAGTGACCTCGTGCACGCCAGATGTTGTGCATCGGTTCATTAGGTAGACGGCCGTATTTGCAGCTTCGGCCCAATATGACTTGGGCATATGCTTCTCGCTCATCATGGCCCGCGCTACTTCGAGGATGTGCCGATTTTTGCGTTCGGCTACTCCGTTTTGTTGCGGAGTGTGTCGGCAAGTGAATTCTCGCTGAATTCCTTCCTTTCAAAGATACGCCGTGAAATCGTCCGAGAAGTACTCCTTGCCGTCATCCGCCGAATGTAGCCGTCTGCGCCGGTCCCCATACATCGGAATGGACTACATCAAATAGACCTTTGCTCACGTTCCGCTCTTTCGGGAATGGGTGTCGGTGTTGCTTGCCGAATTGGCACGCTTCGCATACACCTTCAATCTCCTTCTCTTTGAATGTCGAGAGTCCGATGGCGACTCCTTTCGATTTCATTGCTTTGAGTTTGTTGAGATTGATGTGGCCGATTCGCTTGTGCCATAGCTCTATGTCGGAGTCGGCTTTCGTGCTTTTTGCGAACATGGAAAATTTCATCTCGCGTGAATCGAGAATGAACATCCGGCTCTCTCTTCTTCCGCGTGCGATGATTCGGCCTTCTTTTTCAATGAAGCACCCTTCTTGGTCGAATCGTACTTGCGTCCCTTGCTCAACCATTTGGCCGACCGAGACCAAATTCTTCGTGATGGTGGGAACATGCAAGACATTTTTAATGTATGTTTGCTTACCTCTTTCGCCGAACGGAACATCGCCGATGTACCGAATCGGGGGTGTAGTGTCATCTCCGGTTTCGACATAACCGGGTCGCTCCATTCTTTGTGGGATGTCATATGGTTTGAGGCTCAAGAGTCAACAAACCATACGTGCTCCGGATTGAGGGCACGAGTTGAGATAGAGGCCAACATAGAGTTTGCTCTATGTTTCATCATGAACATTCCGCCACGGTCGGAGTTGCGTGCATACATTCCGCCACGATCTTTGTAGTTGGAGTTGTTCCCGTACATTCCGCTATACTCTTCGTACTCGGAATTGTGTGCGTAATTCGTGAGTTGTCGGCTTATGGAAGCCGATTCACGCATCTTCTTTTGGCACTCTTCTTCGTGGTGGCCAAGTTTTCCGCAATATCTGCATTCGGTTGCATTTTGACGGCTCGGGCCGGAGCGGAAGCTCCTCCTTCTTGCAAAAGTTCCTCATTGGCTTCCGTTTTGTTGCCGAAATTGGGAGTTGTTATCGTAGGTCGGACGTCGTCCGCCTTGTCCTTGGCCGAATCGGCCTCTCGACCGTCCGCGTCCTCTTCCTCCATTCGAGTGCGTGTAGAACATGTGGCCTTCCGACTCATTGCTCCTTGTACACACGTGGTTTTCTTCAACCAATAGCATTGATTGGAGCTCGAAGAAGGAGGGAGATTTCTCCCGTGCTAGAACGGCGGTTCGCATCGTGCCGAACCGTAGTGCCAGGCCGCTGAGGCATATTTGAACCATGTCATCATCATCATCGATATTTACGCTTATTGAGCCGAGCGAATCTCAAAGCTCCTTGATCTTCGAGGTGTATGTCATGATGGACATGTCCCTTTGTTGAATGTTGTTCAACTCTTGGCGAAGTTGAAAATTTCTTGCGATTGTGTTCGCCGCGAAAATCTTTCATAGATTTTCCCATGCCTCCTTCGGCGTCTTGGCTTCGCGAATGTAGCCTAGCATGTGATCGTGAACACATGTCGCCAAGCAATACATCACGCGGCTTGCGGCTTGCTCCAATGTCGCGTATCCGGGAGCCGCTTCAGCGGGTCGGTCTTCATGCGTTCCTTTGATGTAGCTCCAATATCCTTGTTCGACAAGGTATTGGTGCATCTTGTACTCCCAAGATGCGAAGTTGTTTCGATCCAACTTCTCAGTAGGGAGAGCGCTCCCCATTTGAGTATTCATTGTGTCGATTCTTCTTCTTCTTCTTCTCTCTTCGAATGCGAGCTATGTAGCGAAGCTACGATAATGATGAGCCGGTTCTTGGTCGTCGGCGTGTAGCACAACACACGATCACGATGAGGCGAATGGGCTAGATTGAGCTACCAAATCACTCTGATACCATGTAAAGAATTGGGTATGATTCTTGTGTAGCGGAATAGGTGTGAACTGTGTGTGTATGAGAGAGAGAGAGAGAGAGAGAGAGAGAGAGAGAGTGAGAGTGAGAAGTAAGACACAGAGTATACGCAAGGTAGATTATATTAACAAAGGAGAAAGACTCAACTAAATACAAGGTGGGAGGAGGGTGCTTTATATAGTCGCCCTCTCTCTTCATTAACTACAAGACTCATGGAGCATGGGGAATGTGAAAGCTAATAAGTTATGTGTCATAGAATATGATTCTATGACTCATACTAAATGCTAGAATACAAAGAGGTGACATAATGGTGACTCTTGACCGTTGGAGTGTCTATTCACTCTCAAGGTGAGTTCACACACTAGACCAAGTTGAGCTTGATTCTCAACAAACCCCTACATTCTACAGTGGCATCTAGTAAATTGAGAGATATTGTGGTATTACCACAGATCCTAACCTTTGCCCCAACTCACGACCCCAACAACACATGCCACGATGCAACACGACAACAACGCAAACTCCATGAATCCAAAATTCCTACAACAACAAACTCAAGAACATTAGCCCACATCGCCAATCAACCAACTGGTTCGGGCCCTATCCAACATTATTTTACAAGTTAACCATACTAACCAAGCCAGGATGTCATTCCTCTCAGCAAGATCCGAGCCACAACAAAATCTCCCGGACCCTCGAGTTCACCCAAAACCATTCTCCGGTCTACCATCGGAAGACGTCCTCTCTTGGCTGGATCATTTCGAAATGGTGGCTAGTTACCACCAGTGGCCACACCCCTCGAAGGCAATGGAAATGAAGACACTCCTCGAGAATATCACAACAACATGGCTCGTACAACAACTCGAGGAGAAATGCAACGACTGGGATCTGTTATAGGCAGCCATGATTCGGAATTTTGCTCATCAAGACTCCCGTCAAACGGCCCTACAACAACTCGAGTCAATCGCCTAGCAGCCATGTGAACCCATCACTAGTTCGCAGTTCGGTTTGTGCAGATCTTACATCGGGCTGACACCAACATGTCGGAAGACATGAAGTTGTTTTTCTTTTGGTCGCGTATCCAGAACGACCTCTGCCGCCGTGTATGCGATCAAGGCCCAGAGACACTAGACGAAGCCATCCTCACCGCCCAACGCATTGAAGCTGCAGATGCACACAACCTGCACAGACCAGGTAATGTCAGTCATGATCATACAAACACTACGCCAACCACCACTCCGATGGACATCAACGTCCAGAATGCGCAGTTACGCTCCAAGCGTGCATTGCCCGAACGAAATAGCCCTGGACGCCCCAAATGTTTCTACTGCAACAACTATGGCCACATTTGGCGTCAATGCCGAAAGTGGCAAAATCAACAATAGAAGCAGAACGTCCAATTAGCCGACGTTGCCTCCCTCTCTGAGCTTTCGGAAAACTAATGCGCGGGGTGCCGCAGCAAGAGCCACCCCCGCACGTCCACACCTCCACGTCATCAACTTCTCTCATTTGTACCACGATCGCCGGCCTCCAACACACGACCCAAGAAGTTCTCCTCGACTCCAGCAACAACATCTCTTCCATCAACGCATATTTAGTCGCCCAATTGCAACTTCCCATGAGCCACACACCACACACCACACATTAAAATCCTCTTAGGTGACCAACAACGGTTGTACCACTCACATACGCAAGTCATGTGCATGGTCACCATCAGTTCCGCCCTGATCCAACATCGTTTCTACGTCCTCCCGCGCCAATTGTTCCCAATCACCCTGGGTTGCGATTGGTTCCTCTATAGTCGAGCTTTTCTCGATTTCTGCTCACAACAGCTCGTCCTCCCCAATCACCTTCCGATCACGCTCTTCACTAATTTGCGAGATACCACCCAAATAAGCAACACACAGTACCTAGTATTACCGACAGAGTGCATCCATGACATCCGACGGCTCCTAGCCACCTTTCCCTCGCTGTCTACACCACCTGCAAAGCCTCCCTCGGTCCGCTTTCCGATCCACCACACGATTCCTACAGGCAACGCCTGCCCCATTAGCGTAGCTCCCCGACGTCACTCCCCTCTCGACCACGAGCGCATTGACAACGCCGTCAAAACTATGCTGCAACAGGGGATTATCACACCTTCCAAGAGCGAGTGGATCTCGGAGCCACACATGGTAAAAAAAGGGGACGACTCTTACCGTTTTTGTGTCGACTTCCGACAATTGAATTATGTCACCACCCATGACTGATATCCTCTCCCTCATATCGACGACCTCCTCGACCAACTCGGCAAATCAAAGTACTTCTCCTCCCTCGATCTGGCCTCGGGATATTGGCAGATCCCTACGAATCCTGAAGATGCCCACAAAACTGCATTCCGCACTAGGAAAGGTATTTTTTAGTTCACATGGATGCCCTTCGGCCTATCCGACGCTGGGAGCACATTCTAGCGAATGGCTAATGCCATCTTCGACGATCTCATCACCTGCTGCGTCATCATCGTCTATCTAGATGATATTCTGATACATACAAGCACCTGGGCGGAACACCTCCGAGTCCTTCAGGAGGTCCTAACTTGTGTTCAACGCTATCGATTGTAGCTGCAATGGAAGAAGTGTCGTTGGGGTAGTACGAGCCTCCGCTTCCTCTGGTACGTCATCTCCTCCGACGGAATACAGATGGACCCTCCAAAAATTCCCACGCCTCACCACAATCAAGTAGCTTCAACGCTTCCTTAGCCTCCTCATGTTCTCTCTCCGCTTCATCCCACGACTAGCGGACCTGTCAGCCCCACTACGCGCGCTCCTGCAAAAAGATGCACCCTTCCTATGGACCGACGCCTACGAGCCCAGCTTCCTACAGCTCAAGCGAATGCTCGAAGCCTCTGACCTCTTGGCAAACCCTGATTTCACGAAGCCTTTCCATCTGCAGACGGATGCCTCCAATCTCGGCGTTGGCGCGGTCCTACTCCAATCCAACGACAACAACCAACTACACCTGATTGCCTACATAAGTCGGTCACTTACCAACGCCGAACAAAATTACTCGACAACCGAAAAAGAGTTGCTCGCCATCGTCAGGGCATTCCATCGTTTCCACCCGTACCTACACGGATCAAACACATCGGTAGAAACCGACCATCAGCCATTTCTCTCCCTCATAAAGAAGGCTCACCCACCCGGTCGCTTACTCCGTTGGGCTTTGGCGCTGTAGGATTACACATTCACTTTGCACTATCACCGCGGTCCCCAGAACATCGTCGCCGATGGATTATCCCACATATCCTTTCAGGCGAACCAAATCGCCTCCGGCACAATCGATTTCCCCGTATCCTCGTCCCAAATGGCCAACATGCAACAACGCGACAAAAATATTCAAGACAACTGCCACCGCCTACGAGCCGAGCCCACATCATCCCTCACCAAGCAATTCATGATCCAGGATAATGTCCTGCTTTTTTGCCAAGTAGGCAAGGGACCCCGGGTCTATGTGCTTGAGCAATTGCGCCTGTCTTACCTTCGTTTTTTCCACAATCACCCGTTGTCCGACCACTTGGGTTTTCACAAGGTGCTAGACAAAATCCATTGCAAATTCTATTGGCCGGGGCTACGCCACAAGGTTGCCTCCTACATCAAAGCATGCAACTCATGTCAGGCCATCAAATCACTTCAAGTGGCTCAAGGCCTCTTACATCTGATATAGGTTCAAGCTCCATTTGAAATCGTCGGATGGGACATTCTGGGCCGCTTTCCCGAGTCACAAGAAGGGAACAAATTCATCCTCATCATAACCGAGTACTTGACACGTTGGGCTGAGACGACCGCTATCCCAGATGCGAAGGCTACAACCATGGCCACCAAACTGTTGGAGAAAATCATCTTCCCCCACGATTGCCCACTCCAAATCTTGTCCGATCGGGGACCCTAGTTCAACAGCGAGCTCCTACGTCTCGTTTCTACACAATTAGGAATCCAACAATTATTCACGTCACCCTACCATCCACAGACGAATGGATTGACGGAGCGCCTCAACCGAACCTGAAAACAACAAATCTCGTCCTACATCGATCCGCTGCACTTGACCTGGGACCGGATCTTGCCCTTCGTCACACACACCTACAACAAAGTTGTGCAAGTCTCCACCCGCATTAGCTCCTTCCGGGCCGTTTACGGCAGGGACCCGCGCTTACCCCCAAGAAGTGGCAGTCCCGCAACCAACTACACCACTCCACTCTAACTTAGTGTCCTAGTGGTCCCACCTGCAACAACTCCAGCCCCTCCTCTACAAAGCCATCACGAGCAACCTGCACCAAGCACAGCTACGCCAAAAACGCCAACACGACGCAGGATGCGCTGACCATCAATACCACATCTGTGACAAATTCCTCGTCTATTTCCCCATTGGTCGTCGTGGCTTGAGCGAGTCGTTCATGCACAGATGGATCGGTCCCTTCGAAGTTCAAAAGCAGATATGCAACACTACATACCTGCTCCGTCGCGCCTCCAACAACTACTCTACCTTCGCCCACCAGTCTCGCATGAAGCCCTTCCATCAAGTACCACCATCCATGCCCACGCCTAGTGCGCCCATGCCATCCCTCGGCCCAGAACCACCGTCCACGCCCCGCCGCACTCCGACCGCACAATAACTTTTTTTTTACAAGGGGGAATTGTGGTATTACCACGGATCCTAACCAAGGACCCACCTAACCAGGGTCACATTGACCACACCAAATTAGGCCCCTACCAAGCCCCCATAATTAGAAGAGCTAATTGGAGCGGGAAAACACCGATCACGGTAAGAGTAGCCTATAAGATGTCCTAAGAGTAGCCTATAAGATGTAACTTAGAACGTAATGGAAACGGAACATATACATAAACTAATGTCTGATTGGATATCTTCTGGATCCATTCGGTTGGGTTCTTTCCTTCAGCTCGTCCGATTCTCATCTGGATTCCATCCGGAGGGACTGAATTCCCAACAAACTCCCCCTTCACTCTGGCATGGGATGTCTTGTCAATCCTATCTAATTCCACCACGTGTCCAACTTGTTGGCTGACAATACCTTGATAGGCGTGTCCGATCCGTTCTCCTCCGTATGGATCTTTGTCAGTGAAAACTCTTTATCTTCTACCTGTAAAGAATATGCGGAATAATGCTTGGCCACAACCGAGTCTTCGATCACTTAGTTGAGAATTACAATCATAGAAATGGGAATGTAGAGATAAATACACGTATACACAAAAAACTGAAAAAAGAGAGTACACAGTATGTTTTCGTGGAAAACCCTAAATGGGAAAAACCACGGGAGTCTACAAACTCCAACTATCACTATGTAAGGAGAATACAACAAAGGAACACAGAGGCCACAACCTCTTGCTCTCAATCTTTTCCTGACGGCAGTTACAACAGAGACACACTCTGTATCGCTCTCTCTCTCTCTCTCTCTCTCTCTCTCTCTCTCTCTGTTACGCTCTGTACAGTAGTTATGCCAATAACTCTATGCATCATCATCATACTCTATTTGCCCTAGGTCATATTTATACTAATATGACTTTTGGGCTATTTACAAATATAGCCACAAGGGGCTTACAGAGACATATTTATATATATGTCCCTTCATTCAGTGAGAGGTTCTCACTGGGCCTGCATCATCCGGTTCTCACCGGGCCTTCATTATCCCATCCGGAGGGACCGAAATCCTAACAAACTCCCCCTTCACTCCGGCATGGGATGTCTGGTTAGTCCAATTTGCTTCCGGCATGCGTCCAACTTGTCGGGCGTCAGCACCTTAGTTAGCATATCTGACCCATTCTCCTCCGTGTGGATCTTTGTCAGCACGAACTCTCGATCTTCCACTCGCTCCCGGGTCCTGTGGTACCTCTACTGGATGTGCTTTGTCCTGGAATGATACGTCGCGTTCTTCGCAAGGTGGATGGTACTTTGACTGTCACAATAGAGTCGATATTCCTCTTGTCGGATCCCTAGCTCTTTGATGAAGTCCTTCATCCATAGTATTTCCTTGTCGGCTTCCACAACCGCCATGTACACCGCCTCCGTGGTTGACAACGCTGTCGTAGTGTAGGTTGCACACTATGTGGAAATTATATTTTTATCCCTCCGGATAGAGAATGGAGTGCTCGGTGAGAACCGGAAGAAAACGGCATACCGGCAAGGAGGAAAACGGCATACCGGCAAGGAAGAGCCGGATAAAGAGACATAAATGTAAAAAAGAAGGAAATACTCACTACTGCGCAAGGCGTGATTCAAACTCTGCACCTCCACGTTGACAAACCTCAACCTTACCATTACATTAACTTATCTTAAGTGTTTTAAATATAGATTTAATACGTATAAGACCTTTATTTATGCATACCTTTATTAAAAGGTAAATCGTGTATTTTTTTAATATATGAAAAAGAAAAAACACGAGACACTAAAAATAACTCATGCACATCTAGCGTGCATGAGCCCTATACTTAGGAAATAAAAAAGCATCACATGCACATTTAGTGGACATGAACACATTTTGTAAAAAAAAAGCATGAAGCCATGCTTAGCTCTTCTTTCCTTATATAAGGAGGAGAGAAATATGTAAAGGGTTGTTGATTTTTTTTTGATTAAGAATTAATCAATACAAAAAAAATATTCGTGGAATTCACGATTTATACATCTACTTCTCTCTTAACACCCTAAGTACCAATTAATATAGTATACTCGTGTGATTCACGAGTTTCTTATCTTTCTCTTTGCTATTTACTCATAATTAATCTCTATCTCACGAACTTCTTTCTCCTAGTCCAAGACCTCTGTGGTTCCCACCCGACTCACGCAACGATCCGGAGCCGAAAGGCACGACAACGCAACCGTCTTCTGCAACCTCGACTGCCACGAAACAGCTCCCCCTGCATATGTCATAACATATCTCGATGTTGATCGGCTGGTATCCGCATCAACCGAGATATCTGAATCGGTGAAACCGTCAAGTTGGGGTTTACCGAAGCCGAATCAAAGACACATACTTGAGGTGCCTTTCAAGTACCGAAGTATCCATTTTACCGCATTCCAGTGCTCCTTGCCGGGATTGCTCATAAACCGGCTCACCACTCCGACTGCGTATCCGATATCTGGTCGGGTACACACCATTGTGTACATTAAGCTCCCGACGGAAGAGGCATATGGTATCTTCATCATATTCACCTTCTCTGCCTTCGTCTTCGGGCTTTGCTTACCGGATAACCTGCAGTTTGTCGGGAGTGTCGATCTAACCGGTTTAGCATCTGACATGTTGAACCGCTGCAGCACCTTTGTCACGTATTTCTCCTGTGACAGCCACAATTGCTTCTTTGACCGGTCCCGGATGATATGCATCCCTAGTATCTGTCTCGCTGAACCCAAGTCTTTCATTGAGGGTATCTTCGTCCTTGGTTTTCGACCATTGGTTGCTCCGTTTGTTCTTCATCCGAATCTGATTTGGGGTCTTGTCTGGTTCCGGTGTCTGATTCTTCTTCGGTCGGTTCGGTTCTTTGTCTGAATCTGACCAGTTCATCATGGTCTTCAGTTGACATTCGGCTTCCGACAGGATGTATCCTTGCATCTTCCAACCGATCCGGTCGGTCGACCCGGAGTCCACTATTTTCTTCTCCGATTCCCAATCAGCAATGGTCTTGTCTTCCATGAAGACCATGTCTTGACTCCGGAAGACCTTCTTGTCGACCAAGTCCCACACCCGGTAACCGGACTCATCATTGCTGTTGAGAGACAAGCTCAACATCGGCCGGATCGGCTGAAGAAGCCGAGGATCGGATCAGTTGGGACCAATTGGTTAGGCCGAGTACGTAAACCGGGAGGCCGTTAGGAGAGATATTCCATGAGGAATATGTTTGGGAGTTAGTGTAGTAGCTCTTAATGAGCATTGAAGTACTGTCAGTACTTCTGTCAGTCCTTCTAGGACTTGTATAAAAGTGTTCATTGAACACACATATGTATAGTGTGGTGAATAGAGTATTGAATATACTTCTTGTCTTTTTTTCTCTCTCTCTCACTCTCTCTGTCTCTCCCGCGTATACCGTGTAAGCTCAAGCTCTCCATTAAACCTGAGTCTTCATCCTTCTGTTCGGTCTTCATACTTGCTTCCGCACGCTACTTTTTACATGGTATCAGAGCGCGAGGGTTGAGAACCTCTCTGCAGCCGACACAACTTGACGAAGAAGAACAAGGAGAACGATGGATAGAGGCATGGCGAGCTCGCTTCCAACAGAGAAGCTCGATAGAACCAACTATGCGTCTTGGTCCTACAAGATGCACCAGTACCTGCTCAGGCACGACTACTGGAGTTATGTCGAAGGAGCTAATGACGCGGCACCCGAATCGACACACAGAGACTTCCCGTCGTGGGAGCAATCGGCGAGCAGGGTATTATACTGCTTCGCGTCGTGTGTGGGCGAATAACTATTGAGCTATGTTCGGGATGCAAAGACGCCGAAGGGGGTGTGGGAAAATCTGAAGAAGATTTTCGCCGCGAGCACCACAGACAGGAAGCTTCAGCTGTGATAGGAGTTAAGCAACCTACGACAACGCGACTTGCCGGTGGCAGACTATACCTCGAAGATCAAGGATATCTGTGACTCCCTTGCCTCCATAGAGGTTAACATCGAGGAGAGCGAGATGGTCCAGATATGTCTCGGAGGTTTGGTGTCGAAGTTCAGAGCGTTCCGAACGGCTGTGTGTACCTGGGAGAATACATCGTCCTTTTTCGACTTACAGTCAATGCTCCTGGTAGAGGAGAACCACGCGGGTGCGTCTACAAGCACGCACACCGACAACATAATGTTGTACACGGAGGGAGATAGGCCCCGTGGACGTGGAGGACGAGGCGAGTCGGTGCGCAATGGAGGCGGCCGACGAGATCAAGGAAGAAGGCACCGAAGTGATGCCGACAGCAACTCCGGACCCTCCGAAAACAGGGGTAGTCGAAGCGATGAGAACCGGCAAGGGAAGGCCATCGCGGAGTGCTGGTACTGTGGCAAGAAAGGCCACAGGGAAAGTGAGTGCTGGAAGAAGCGCGCCGATTCGGAGAGAACAAGTTCCGGAAACGGCTCCGGACATACCGACAAGGGAAATCGGCAACGATCGCTCTACGCCGAAGACTCTGGGAGAGCCGGAGAAGGGTCTACTTTCGTGACGAGACACGAAGCAAACTCAATGAAACGGACCACCCTGAGATCGGACGAGGTGTGGTACGTAGACTCCGGCGCGTCAAACCACATGACGAGCCATAAGGAGTGGTTCTCGTACCTTGAAAAACCGATACAACCGTGAGTAGTCGCAACTGGAGACGACACTCCGCATCCGATCGCGAATATCGGAGAAGTTCCCCTTAGCCATGTCGGGCAGAAAGGGAAACTCATGAACGTGCTGCACGTTCCGACAATCACGAAGAACTTGGTCTCGGTTGGACAGATCGTCGACCAAGGGATGGAGGTTCGGTTTACACACCTAGGGTGCTTCATTGAGGAAGAAGGCAGTGTGATTGCGCAAGGGCGCAGAGACGGGAGGATGTTCATCCTCGACTCCACTGACGGCGGCACCACAATGTTCGCGAAGGGACAAATATCCGAGTCGGACATCGACTTGTGGCACAAGCGGATAGGCCACGTCAACTACCAGCGGCTTCAAGATCTGCAATCGAAACAGGTAGTGTTCGGATTGCCCAAATTTAGTGGCCGAAAGGCACAAATTTGTGAAGCCTGCCAGCTCGGGAAGCAACACCGACTTCCTTTCCTCAACGAGCGAAACCGGACCCGGAACAAGCTCGACCTTATACACTCCGATGTATGGGGGCCGACACAAAACGTTAGTCTTGGTGGGAGTCGATATTTCGTCTACTTCATCGACGACCACACGCGGCACACGTGGATCTACCTCATTGAGAGGAAGAGCGAAGTCTTCGACTGTTTCCGAGACCTCAAAGGGTTCGTGGAAACGGAAACGGGACGAAAGATCAAGTGCCTGCGGTCGGATGCCGGGAAAGAGTACTTTTCTAGTCAATTCAACGGATATCTACAACAAATGGGAATTCGGCGCGAATTCAGTTGTAGATACACGCCGGAGCAGAACGACGTGGCCGAGAGGAAGAATCGGTCAGTTGTGGAAGCGGCACGGGCAATGTTGGAGGAGAAGAGCTTGCCCAAGTTCTACTGGGCTGAGGCGGTGAGGACCGCGGTATACATTCAGAACCGGATCGGAGACAACGTGTCGGCGCACGAGCTATATTTCGGAACGAAGCCGAACTTGCGACACTTGAGGGTGTTCGGTAGCATTGCGTATGTGCATGTACCGAAGGAGAAAAGGAGGAAACTGGACGCAAAGACCGAGAAATGCAGCTTGGTCGACTACTCGAACGAGCAGAAAGGTTATAAGTGCTATAACCCTCGCACCAAACAAGCGCGTGTTAGCCGCGACGTTGTGTTTGACGAGTCCGCATCCTGGTACCAGCCCCCGACTCCGAACCCCGACTCCAATCCGAGTTCTGACGATGAGGTCACTGAGGCCGAGATGCCTCCGGATGAGCCCGAAATCGAGACCCGCGAAGAGAGTCCGATTTCACTCCGTTTAAGTGGACCGATTGGACGACTGAGTCGGTACGATCAGTCCGATGAAGAGCCGGCGAGTAGTGGAGACTCGGCTGTGCATTCCCAGCGCAAGAAGCCCAGGAGACGGCTTACGCGCAAAGAGAAAGGGAAGAAGAAGGTGTCGGATTCCGGCACGGATAGGAACGAGTCAGACCGACGCGAGTCCGACTCCGAGGGAACCGGTGACGGGTCTTTAAAGGTAAAGTCCGCGTCGACCGAGAAGGCCTCGACATCGGCTAATGTGAGATTACGCCGATCTACCCGCCAGAAGAATCCTGTTTTGCGGTTCGGATACAACGAGTACATGGCGCATCATTATGCGTACATGACCCGTGTAGCGGAAGTGCGTGAGCCGGAGAGCTACGCAGAAGCGGCTAAAGACGCGAATTGGCGTGCCGCGATGGAGGAAGAGATGCACGCATTGGCGGAGAACGAGACCTGGGACCTGGTTGACGCACCGAGAGGGGTAAAACCGATCGGGTGTAGGTGGGTGTACAAAGTCAAGTACAACACCGATGGCTTGGTCAACCGGTACAAGGCTCGGCTAGTGGCAAAGGGCTATGCGCAGAAACACGGCATCGACTACGATGAGACGTTTGCGCCTGTTGCGAAAATGACGACCATCCGTGTTTTGCTCGCGGTAGCTGCGGTGAAGGGGTGGCACTTACATCAGATGGATGTAAAGAATGCGTTCTTGCAAGGTGACCTTGAGGAACAGGTGTACATGGTACAACCCCCCGGATTTCACTCTGGAACGAACTCCTCGGTAGTATGCCGACCGAAGAAGTCCCTTTACGGACTGAAGCAAGCCCCGCGTGCCTGGAATGCGAAGATCACGCAACAACTGCATCGGATGGGCTTCGTCACGTCAAAATCGTACTCTTCCCTGTTCATCCAGAAAGGTCGACTCGGACCGGTTAGTATTTTACTATATGTTGATGACTTGGTCATCACCGGCGCCGACCTAGGTGAAATCGACCGCGTGAAGCTCCAGCTTGCGGCATTGTTCGACATGAAGGATCTGGGGGACCTTCATTACTTCCTCGGGATCGAAGTGATCCGTACCCCCGAAGGCATATTGATCAGCCAACATCACTACGTGCTGAGTATGCTCTTCAAATTCAGGATGGCCGACTGTAAGTTAGTCTTGACTCCTTAGGACAGAACCATCAAGCTTCGTCTCGATACGGGAAAGGTATGCGACCCGACGAGGTTCCGACAAATTGTCGGAAGCCTCATATACTTGACCATCACCCGACCCGACCTCAGTTATCCGGTCGGAGTGATCAGTCAGTTCATGGCGCGACCTACTGAGGAGCACCTTCAGTGTGCACAACGCATACTTCAGTATGTCAACGACACTAAGGACCGGGGACTGCTATATCGGACCGGTGCAGCCGCGTAGTTAGTCGGTTACATCGATGCTGATTGGGCTGGCTACGCCGCCGATCGCCGATCCACGTCTGGATATGCGTTCTCCCTCGGGAGTGCCACGATCGCGTGGAGCAGTAAGAAGCAGCCGACGGTTGCACTGTCGAGCACCGAAGCCGAGTATAGAGGAGCGGTTGTCGCGACATGCGAAGCCATATGGTTGAAGCGGCTACGTAAGGACCTGCAAGAGGAGGTGTCAGACCCGACGACGATCTACTGCGACAACCTCAGCAGCATCCAGCTCGCGAAAAACCCCGTTTTCCACGCACGGACCAAGCACATTGAGGTGCACTACCATTTCGTCCGTGAGCGTGTCCTTTCCGGTGAAGTCGAACTTCAGTACGTTCTGACGGATCGGAAGACTGCCGACATCTTCACCAAGCCTCTTGGTCTGGACAAGTTGCAACAATTCTCAGGTGCGCTCGGATTGCGTCACCTCGACGTGCCAAACTTGAGGGGGAGAACAGTCCCGAACGACCAAGCAAGGCAGCAGGAAAGGAGCGGAGACCGCGACACCACCGAGTCAACCGACTCGGTTGTCGAGTTCAACTTCGGATCGGCTGAAGAAGCCGAGGGCGGACCCGCCGAAAGGTCCGAAAGCAAACAGAAGGGGAGCAGTCGAAGGAGAGAGCCGAAGCCAACCACGCATGGGGAAGATGACGCCACCAAGGGCGAGAAGACTGAAGACGAGTTGGAGATAGCCAACTCGGACGGGAGCGAAAACCGATCGGAGGTAGCTGAGTCGGTTCAGATGTTTGATTCAGATACGTTGAATCAACCGAGGCCCAAGCGGAAGAAAAGGCAGCAGGAGAAGCGTCAACACCGCAACAACAGAAGAGCTGATAAGGGCCACATGAGCAGACAAGCCGACTGGAAGGGTCGAAGCGCGCGGAGTCGAACGGGTCATGCAGCACGAGCGAGGCGTGAAGCCAGGAGGAACCGGAGCTGTGAGCCTGAAGATCCCAAAGAGCCTCAATTTGAGCTTGAGGGGGAGTGTTGAGAGACAAACTCAACATCGGCCGGATTGGCTGAAGAAGCTGAGGACCGAATCAGTTGGGACCAATCGGTTAGGCCGAGTACGTAAACCGGGAGGCCGTTAGGAAAGATATTTCGGGAGGAATATGTTTGGGAGTTAGTGTAGGAGCTCTTAATGAGCATTGAAGTACTGTCAGTACTTTTGTCAGTCCTTCTAGGACTTGTATAAAAGTGTTCATTGAACACACATATGTATATTGTGGTGAATAGAGTATTGAATATACTTCTTGTCTTTTTTTCTCTCTCTCTCTCACTCTCTCTATCTCTCCCGCGTATACCGTGTAAGCTCAAGCTCTCCATTAAACCTGAGTCTACATCCTTCTGTTCGGTCTTCATACTTGCTTCCGCACGCTACTTTTTACAATTGCTATATCCAAGGAATATGCATGGTCGGGACTTTGGATCAAATTTTGCTCTCTTGTCCTTTGCTATATGCACTTAGGTGAGACATTCGAACACCTTTAGATGCCAGTAAGACATGTCTTTATTGGTCCATACTCTTTGTGGTGTGGCTGCATCTAAGGGTGTAGAAGGTGATCGGTTTATCATGTAGGTCGTTGTCATCAGCACCTCAGCCCAAAACATCTTGGACAACTTAGCATGTGCTAGCATGCTCCGAACTCTCTCCATCATAGTCTAGTTCATCCTTTCGGCCAATCCGTTCAACTCTGGTGTCTTCAGCACTGTGAATTTGAGTCAGATTCCCTTCGACCAACAGTACTCCTTGATCTGTCCTCGGTATTCACGTTCGTTGTCCGCTCGAACTGCCTTCAACTTCCGGTCGGTTTCCCTTTCCACTCTCTCATGGAATTACTTGAAGATGGATAATATTGGGTCCTTCTTCTTCAACGGTGAGACCCACAACTTCCGACTGTGGTCATCTATGAACGTCACGAAGTACTGCGATCCAGCATGTGACTTCGTGTCCACCTAGCATACATTGGTATGCACAAGCTCTAGTGGTTCTTTTCTTCTTGTCGGTGGTCTCGACCGGAAATAGGTTCGGTTTTGCTTGCTAGCTAAATAGTCGGTGCATTTCTCAAGTTGCACGTCTTTCACCTCTGGAATGAGGTTATCTTCGACAAGTTTATGCATCCCTTTCTAGCTCATGTGCCACAACTCACCGCTAGTGTCAGATACCAAGTTCACTTCTTCCCGACATATCCAGGCATGCATCAAGTACAAGGTGTTGATCTTCCGGGCTTGTGCCATGATCACACTCCCCTTTTTGAACTTCATGACGTTGTTCTAGATGCTACCCGTGTAGCCTTCATCATCCAGCCTATCGGTTGATATCAGGTTCAACCGAACCTCTGGAACGTGTCCTACCTCTTTCAGTAGTAGCTTGCACCCGATTGACGTCGTCAACCACACGTCTCCTATTCTGACAATCCGGCAGGCACCTTCATTCCCCATCCTCACACAGCGTGATCTCCGGCTCTATAGGATGTGATGCACTTCCGGTCGGGGGTCAGATGGAACAACGTTCCGGAGTCAACCACCGATGTCGTCTTGTCGCTGACAAGATGTAACTCGCTCTCCCTGGTGATGAGCAGTAGTTCTTCCTCGCTTGTCGCGATTGTCATTGTTCCTTTCCGATTTGAACTCCTCCGGCCCGGACCCTTCTTAGAGTCGGCATTGTCGGGTCCTTTTTCCTTCCGAAAGTGTCGGCAATTCTTCTAGAAGTTCCCCGACTTCCCACAATAGAAGCGCGTGGGCTTCCCCCAATTTGTCTCGGTTCTGGGGACTCCGATTTTGGCATCTTCCCCAGTTATTGTCTTCTTCCGTAACCAATGCCTTTGGATCTAGCAGGCTCGACTTTACTCTTGCTAGGGATAGGTGTTTCCCTTCCGGCCCGACGTTGCCCAAAGTGACAACTGGCGTCTCCCAACTATCTAGGAGGGATCCGTGCAGTAGCAACCCAAGTACCTCATTGGCAGGAGGTACTTCCAATGAGGTTTTTTGGTTTATTAGCCCCTAGAAGGCATTCATGTGCTCCGTCATACTGGATCCGTCTTGGTATCAGAGTCTCACTAACTTCCAGAATACTGAGACCCAATTCACAGGGATTTTACTCTCCAACATGGTACCAATTTTCTCCTAGAGCACATGGGCCTTACTTTCTTCGTTGAAGTTGTTGTACAAGCTCATGTTGATGAAGCATCTTATGTATGCCATCGTCTTCATATGCATCACCTCCCAAGTCGTGGCATTGATCTTGTTCGGTCTTTTGTCACCAACATGTCCCTCATCTTCGACTTCCACATTGGGTAGTTGGAGCCAGTGATCTTCACATGCCGCCGAATGGATCTTCCATGATCTAATATTAGATTGTTGCAAATAGTGCTCGGCCACAACCGACTCTCGAATGCATGATGGAAGAAATAAACAGAAAATAGCAATGCACTTCTTAAGATTGAAGAGACGACACCATATGTTAACGTGGAGACCCTAATCAAGAAAAACCACGGGAGCCCACGGACTCCAACTATCACTATGAGAGAAGAAGGGTACAATGGGAGGCATAGAGGCAATGACCTTGAGCTCTATCTTCGCCTACCGGTGGTTACAACAGAGAATGCTTTATGTTTCTCTTTATCTCATTCTGTACAACAATAATGATAACAACCTTAATGAACATTGTTGCGCTAGTTATATTTATACTTATATAACTTTAGGACTATTTACAAATATGACCTGAAATAGTCACATTGGAACATATATAAACTAATATCTAATTGATACCAACCGGATCCATCCGAACCGGTTTCCGGATATCTTCCGGATCCATCCGGTCTGGTTCTTTCCTTCGGCTTGTCCAACTCTCATTCGGATCCCATCCAACAACAACTTACCACTAGGGTAAGCTAATTACGAGAGAGAGAGAGAGAGAGAGAGAGAGAGAGAGAGAGAGAGAGAGAGAGAGAGAGAGAGAGAGAGAGAGAGAGAGAGAGAGTTGTCCATAGATACTTTTTTGCATTCATATCTCCATCACAACGAAAATGAGGGTTTCCTCTCCAAGAGAGGGAAGTTTACTTCAAAAATCTATGGGGACTAGGGAGTAGTTCTAGTGATTAATGGGGTGGTCAATTTAGGAGTTCAGAACTCCAAGATTATGTCTCAATCTCATGGATACACTAGTCACATACAAGGGATACTAGATGTTTTCACCTTTGTGATTAGTTATTTTGTTTGATACTTGAGTTTTGTTAGGGTGAACCTCTACAATCTTAGTTGCTAGCGATTTGGAGTAGACATTCTTCTTGGAAGAATCATGCTTGATCTAGTAAGTCTTAAAGGTCATGGTTAGCATACATGCAAGGGTAAAACAATCCATCTTTTTGGACCCTAATACCTCACTTATGTCAAGGGTAAAAACATTCCATTTTTTTGGACAGTACTACCTCAATTATGTCTAGGTTGATTAGTACCACACCAATACATTTGTGAACTATTAAGACAAGGGATTCAAAAAATAATGGAAAAATAAATTGTTTGTCTCCGAAAGAAAACCTTAACTTCAATGCTCTTGCCTCAGGTCTTGTTCAGGCAACAATCAACCTAATTAGGGCAATAATTGATTTAAAAACTAATTCAATACATATTTTGAATGCAAAAGCTATAGTGGTTTATTTCCACACCATAGTGGAACTTCCTCTTCATTCTTTATGACATCTTGATGTATGGTGATTATTTTCTTTATAAAAACAAATTTGTTCTTTATTTTTCACTCACATGGGACTATTTTTTGTTGATTAGGGCTTTGCGCAAATATGACTCTTTGAGTAACAAAATATTAAGCATCCAATGCAAATGCATATCAAGGATACATAGAAAACCTAGTAAAACCCCATATGGAAATGCCTTAAGGTGTATGAAAATAATCCATGAATTCAATGGTTATAAATTTGTTCAGAAAATAACTAGAACTTGTACAATAGATTTGAAACCATCATTATATGGGTAGATTGATACAAAAAGGGAAATAAAAAAGTCAAGTTAAGAATAGAAATGTTCATACTTACATTTATGTCGTTACAAAGACATATGTTATTACAACCATAGTATGAACCATATGTACCATTCGTGCATTCGTGCTCGAGAATGATTCAATCATTCGAGAATGATAAACAACATTGAAGAACGATAAATACCATACTTTTGGATAAATGATTTACTATAAGGTAAATATTTTTTTCACGGTAAAAAAAATTTAAAAATTGCAAAAAAAAAAAAACAAACACATTACCTTCTTAATAACAATATGCTTTTTTTCGTAAATCTATTTATTGTAATTTTTGTGCGTATAAATTTTGTACTACATAGCTTAGTATGTGTGTATAGACATTACACGAATTACTTCAAAATGATAGAAATTATAGACAAATTAAAGCAATTACAAGCTTTATAGAATAATTACAGAAATTATAGAATAATTTCATTTCATAAATTTCATTACAGAAATTTCATCACATAAATTTCATTACAAAAGTTTCATCACAGAAATTTCAGAAATTTCATTACAGAACTTTAAACCCTATTATTAACCCTAAATATACCTGAATCTCGTTGGTAAGTAGATCATTCGAGGCTAGGTGGGAGAGGAGAGGAGAGCGTAACGTTACGTTGATGTGTAGAGGAAAATGGGGAAAAAGAGGGAAAAAAGGAAAAAAAAGGAAAAAAACACACACGAATATTTGAATATCATTCGTGTTCATTTTCCAACGTAGGAAAACGAATGATATGGTAGACAAACGCGAATTTTACGTACTATGATTACAACCATATAATCAAAAGGGTTGGTATATTCCAACGAAATATTGAAGCTAAATGGAAGTACAATCACTAATGCAAGAATGAATTTTCTTGGAGACAATTTACCTCATTACTTTCTTCTTCTTCTTTTTTTCCAAAAAAGAATATACTCCTTTAGTTAAAATATATACAAACTCGATCCCTTTCTCGGGAAGGCTGAGCCAAGACTATCCTATCCTACACAAGAGATCTTGCTTATTTATCTTACACTTTCACATATGGCTCTAGCCATCCTTTCATGCACATCACCTACATTCATTATCCCACATGCCAAGTCTTTCACGCCCCTCGTTCATCTAATGGGAGGGGGGAACAACCATTTGGGTACTTCATACTTCCATAGTATATCCATTTCATTTGCTACGGCCATTGGTGTAGTACACCATCGCTTTCAAAAATTCAACCTCATTAGTTCTGCAACATCATTAATACTATCAATCCGCTCATATTGAGCTCTTAGTGTAGTTATTAATGTGTGCCATATTAGCTTAATCGATTCAGCTGGGGGGCGTTTGTGTGCTGAAAATATCTTGGTACACCTTGTTGTCCATATATACCATATAGTAATGGGGGCAAGCAACATCCAAAAATCTCCAAGTTTTTTATTCTGTGCACAAGTTGTAGGTACCCTGTTGTTAGTGATCATCCGCACAATGCCATTCTCCCCTATGTACTTACCATCGCATGTGCTATCGTATTTCACCACATCATCCTAAAGACAAATCCAGCAAGCATGTCCCCAGTTGAGGGTGAATGAACTAGAGGCATGGCAAAGCAAACGTAGTGCCCTTCCCCATACAACCACTGCCTCGTGACATTCCCATAGACAATGGGAAATACTTTCTATCTGTCCACAGGCAATACATCTAGGGTCTACATTGGGGCCTTTACCCCACATCCCTACCGGCAAGGCTCTATATGCAATAAGCCATAAACACATCATTATCTTGCGGTCATATCTGTCATGCCATATCATTTTCCAGAATTTATCTAGTCTCATTTCACTAATGCCCTCATGTATCCAAAATTTCCTTGCTGCAATCTTGTCGTGTTCTTGTTCTCGAATAATTTGCCTCCCAATCTTCGTGTTATACATGAAAAATTGAACCAGCTTTTCCCCACCAGTTCGTCCTTGAGTTCTCCAACAATACATCGTTGGGTCCCATGATAACTGATCCAAATGCCCTTGTATAGGCCAACACACTATCGTCGGTGTGATCTCCGTTTGCTTACGGTCAATAATCATATTCTTGCCATTTTTTGCGATTAGGCTAATTGGCCTTTCTCTTTGAAAGGCTGGTTGCTCAACTCTTACCATTCCGTGCTCTAGTTTGTAGTAGAATACCTCATTTGATTGTACTTTCATTCCCTTAATGCCAATTAAACAGTTCTCATCATCTATAAGTTTTGTCCATGTAATTTCAGAGGTTGTTACTTCTTCCTCTTCCACGGTATTCCTATAGCATGCAATGGCATTTGTAATTCTCTTGAGCATGCCTTTACCCCTGCTTATTCTCCATATTCTAGCCTTTTGAGAATTTACTTGATTACTTGTAGCATAGAATTGACACATGGCCATGCAATGAAATGTAGGATCACACCTATCACAGCATGAAATGTTACATGCTTTTCATAATTGCAAATGTTAGACACTAATTATTTTTTTCCAATAATTTGAAATATTATTAATAATATGCATAAGATGTGGTTTGTTGAGGTGGACAAAAATGGATAGAACTTGAGAACTCGTCCTGACGAGATGTGCTAGTTAGATGCTTTTTCATTGAGAACCATTTAAAACATCTATAATTGTTGCTACATAATCATAATCTTGATAAAAGAAAAGATATCCTCTCAATGAGAAACAACAATCCTTGTACAATGAAGGATTGTTTCAACTACGTTCCCCAAGTTGAAAACGAATCATTGAGAATCTACGAAAGAATGTGAAGTGAAGGTGTTGCTCTAGATTCATGATGAGGTCATGAAAAGGAAATTGTTGGAGAATAAGGTTTTCTTGCTACAGCTTTGGTTCATATGTATGTTACCTGTGGTATGCTTGAGAAAGAAGAAAAGTATTGGAATACCTTCATCTTCGATATGTGTTTGCTTGATCAGCTCTTATTACTGGCTATGCTCAACAAATCGGCTATGATGAGAGTACAAGGGAATCGGTTGGTATATTTGTTTATCCAACACAACTTTTGTATTTCTTATGATTTCATAATACCAAGGTGTATCTTTTTAAGAAAAAAAAAAGTTTTCATCTTGTTAAATCAATAAACGAAACTAATTCATAATAACACAAATGAAAGAATGCACATCTCACTGAATAAGAAGTGTACTTGCTTATATTCAACAATTGAAGAAGACATTTTGTGATTGATAATACTCAAACAAGATAGGTAGTTAATGCATATGTTCACTAGACACATCAAGTGGTCCATGAATAAACGTGAAATGTATGATGCAACTCAATTGAAAAGCATTCTAAAAAAATATGAAAACCAAGACATGACTATGAAAAGACAATATGAAAAGAGAAATAGAGCCAAGGAGAAATTCAAATGGACAAACATATGTACTTATAAAATGAGATTAACATGCATGGGATTTCAATAGAGATATGGATCAATTTCAACAGTGAAATATGGTGTAGCAACAAATGACAAACAAGTTTGTTCACATTAGATGAAGGGATTTAGGGAGGTGGAAAATAAATGGTTGAACCTACTAGCATAGAAAGGCCAAAACATGCCTTTCAGTTGCTTATAACATATGTATTTGAAGTTATATCATTGTTTGAAAAATATTTTGAGACCCGAAAAGTGAATTTTAAGACCCGAAAAGTGAAAAATATTTTGAGACCCGAAAAATATTTTGAGACCCGAAAAATATTTTGAGACCCGAAAATTTGCAATGCCCCTATTAAAAGAATATCAAGGATACTCATACAATTCCATTTTCTTTGGCTCCTATGAATTAAGCCATACAAAAATCACAAGCAAAAGGGCTTGGATATTGTGAAGAATATGAAAGAGGTGTTGATTCATATGTACAATATGCCATCTATGTGTTGAAGCTCCGTTAAATCAATGAAATTTCTCCGTTAAATCAATGAAATATCTTGCTCTTTCGTGGAAGACATTGGTTGATGATGTGGTGATGATGATTGATGATATGGCTGATGGTGTGAACAATGCTAAAAACATCATTTGATCTATCATACATCTTCCTTTTTGTGACTTTATTCTTTTTCCTCCCCGCTCTCTTCATTCATTTTTCATCTCCTACTTTGATCACAATTAACACAATGATGTCCATCCCTAGCATGTCATGTCTCTCTTTTCCATTGTCGTCTAACAACAATTTCACCCTCTATTGATGTCTTTATTTTTTTGTTCTTAGCTCCTTTTTACCTAATATCTCATCTACCAAACTCATTACCCCATCTATTATCTTTGCCTTAGTTTCACTCAAAAAGTTTTGTTACCAACTTTGTGACATACTATACATCCATTTCACTAAGAATAATGCAGTTGTTGTCATTCATAGATGGTACTATCAAATAATTAAATTAGTTACCATAACTCAACTAATCTAATTTATTGTGTCCAAGTTTTTTCATACATAACAAAAACCTAGGGAGGATACATACAATACATCCATTTCACTAAGATAAACTTTTGACCCATATGATACATTTGTTGTCATTCATAGATGTTACTACCAAATAATTAAATTAGTTATCATTACTCACCTAATCTAATTTATTGTATCTAAGTTTTCTTAGACATAACAATAAATGATAAATAATAACTAAGATTCTAATGAGAAAGTCTAGTGCTAAGCAAGATTCAAGATTTTGATGTTGTATAACATGACAAGGAGATGTATTTAAATACGCAAAAGCAAAAATGACATCGACAACTTACATGACAAGAAGAGCATAGACATTATCCCTTGATTTAGCATATATTTAGAACTAATGTCGAACTACCATATTCAATGATGCAAGAAACTCATAGATACTTATTTATGTTCAATGTGATAAAGCAAAATTGATATTGTGTAGTGTTAAGTATTTGTCGACGACTTCATCAACTATGCTTTGTTGGCATAAACATTGGAATCAACATGATGAGACAATATAATGGGAGCAAGAGAACATGTACAACCTAGAAAGGGATTTGATTTCCCTATGCATAATGTGAAAGGGGACAAATACAAAAGGACTAAAATATAAGGGAAGTAAAATAGTCAACATTTTAGCTCTTCTTTTTTTCCCTTGTTTCCCAACATAAGTTGAAGGCATTTCATACCCAAAATAGCACCTGTGACGAATAATAAGAAAGATTTCCACTTTACAACTATCGTTCCAAGTGAATCTTCATCGATGAACCCACCCCCGTGCACAATCAATGTAAATTGAACCAGAACGAAATTGTGTAGGACTATGATGAAGCAAAAGGAAATTGCATGGGTTGAAAATAGAAACTAACACGTACTTGGGTTAGGAGGTTTTGAACCAAAACACTGCATTATGGAGCATTTTGTTACATTGAGGGTAAGTATGTAAGAAAGTTGGCTACAAGGAGAAACATTTTGAAAATGCTTTTGATAAAGTACTACAATTTGAGACTTGGAATGTTATGGTGGAAATTTATAGAATTGGATTGGATGTATAGCTCAACACAGAGCAATAAGTTGCATTTTAATACTTCATTGGTTAGTCAACCCCAGTCGCACACTCTTCTTCTTAGAAAATTGGACTAATCTAATATTTGAAAAATGTATAACAATCATGTCCACAATATTGGTGAGCTCAAATATTCCTAAATTGGATACCACTATGATAGAGAAGCTAGTTGAAAGTAGAAACAAATGTGAATTGTTGGTTATGTTTTATCTTTAATTGTGGTACAAAGTCTTGTTGTGTTTTAAATTGTAATACAAAAGGGCTTAAATCGGGTATCAAATTATCATATAATAGTGGTAGGGTCAAATATTTGTAAAATTGAACAACATTATGATAGGGAAAAAAATAAATACATCAATTAAAGTAGAAACAAATCCGAACTACAAACCATATAGTTACGTTATGTGTAATTGTCTTACAAACTTGGCAACAACGAAAAACACTTTCATTGTTATTTTTGTTGATTTTAGAAAAGGTATTAATGCAATGGTAGGAAATGAGCTTTAGATGGGATGGTGGAAATTGGCAAGCAATTAGAGTATCAACTTGCATTACACATCCTGTTATAGCTCAATTACATGTATACCTTGACAACGAGGTATTTTGTTATAAATGAAAAAAAGAATTGATGGACCGCCGACATCAACGCCCCGAGAGCGATCCGGTGCATCCACTCTCAATCCAATATTTGTCGAAGGAACTTCAGACATCTCATTGGCGCCAGAGGATGAAGCAACTATCCTATAGGAGGTGGTTCACTTATGGATCCGAGTAGAGGGAATCTTCTGCATTTGTTGCATGCATCTATACAAGTAAATTTGAATAGAATCACAGACATTCAGATGTTAGGACGTGGTTGTTATCAATTAGAATTAGAGAAGGGCAAATAAGTTTCTCGTGTCTTGTCTTTGGGTTCGGTTGATCTTTGTTGGGGATATGTCCCTCCAGTGGGAGGAACCGACTGTTCGGAAATAGCCAACAACCGATAGTCGATAGCTGACAGTCGAAGAGTCAACAACAGAGAGTCGATTATTATTATTATAGTAATAATAATAGTAATGATATGTTGCAGTGGCTACAATTGTAAATAGTTCACACGATGTATCAGTATATATATACATCTAGGGCAAACATACTAAGGTGATGATAACAGAAGTGTGCATAAGAGAGACATGAGAGAAAGAGAGAGAGAGAGAGAGAGAGAGAGCCATAATTGTGTGCGTAACAACAGACACCAAGAACCCTGATACACTCATAATCAAAGTGTTGTAATCTCTGCCTTGTACATCCACTGTATAGTATCGTTTGATCTTGTGGTTTTACGAATCGATTCTCAACAATCTGGTATCAGAGCTTGAGGTGCCAGCATGGAAGGAGGTGTGAGCGGCTTCCCAGGTACGATAGTTCTAAACTCACAGAACTATGCAGACTGGAAAATAAAGATGGAGGACCTTCTCATAGTCAAAGACCTATACGAGCCAGTTGATAGAGCAGATATACCCAGGAGGGTATTGGAGTCGGATTGGAAACTTCTTAACAAAAAGGCGGTGGCCACCATCCGACAATGCGTCGACGTAAGTGTCTTGCAACATGTGGCGAACAACACAAATGCACACGAGATGTGGCAGAAGCAGTCAAGTCTATATGAGAGGAAGAACGCGCTAAATAAAACATCACTGATGAGAAAGATCGTACAGCTGAAATACAGTGACGGTGAGAGCATCGTCGAACACATCAACACATTCATGGGGTATGGGAATCAACTTGTTGCAACCAAGTTTCCCCTGGATGATGCGATGCCGGCCATCTGCTGATGTGCACACTGCCAGATAGCTGGGAGAACCTGGTGGTTACTCTCAGCACCTCTTGTCAAGAAGAGAACTTGTCTTTATAAACCGTAAAGACAAGCATCCTAAATGAGAAGGCAAGGAGGAAGGGCACTTAGGGAGTCCTGTCCCAATCGGAGTAGAATGTAACACAACATTCGGACAAAGGAAGGAACCGGCAAAGAAGTCCACCAAGGAGAGAAAAGTCCCAAGCCAGATCAAAGTCCAGAGGTAAGCTAGTGTGCTTTTACTGTGGTAAACCTGGACACTTCCAAAAGGACTGCCGACACATAAGAAAAGACAAGGGTGTCGGAAACAATGTCAAACCTAGGAAGATTCTTGATGAGAAGAACACTTCTGTTATTGCTACGAGCAATGAAGAACTGTTGTTCATCTGTGAACAAACAAGTGCAAATCTTGCAAGTGAAGAATGCACTTGGGTGATCGTTCCACATAACTCCGTTGCGAGAGTATTTCTTGACTTACATAGCCGGAGGTCATGATTATGTGAAAATGGGTGATAGTGGAGAGTGCAAGATAGCCGGAGTCGGAATTGTCTGCTTGACGACGTTGACAGGGTGTCGACTGACTTTGAAGGATGTTCAACACGTCCCCGATATCAGATTGAATCTGATATCAACTGGAAGGTTAGATGACGAAGGCTATAGTGGTAGCTTTCGGAATGGCAAGTGGAAGTTCTATCGAGGAAATCTTATAGTGGCCCGAGCACAGAAAGAAGGCACATTATATATGATGCATGCCCGATTGTGTAAATCAGAAGTAAATGTGGCAACCGACTCGGCAGGAGAGATATGGCATAAGAGGCTAGGCCACATGAGTGAGAAAGGAATGCACCTGCTAGCCGACCAACATTCCACACAAGACCACCAAGAAGAAGAGAAGTTGCACTGGAACTGGTGGACAGTACTTTGTGATGTTCATCGACGACTATAGTCTGAAGACATGGGCCTTCGTACTGAAGTCGAAGGATCAACACCTGTCGGTTTTCAAGGAGTTCCAGGCTAGAACTGAACGAGAGTCGGGTCGGAAGTTGAAGGTTGTTCGAAACGACAACGGTGGCGAGTATAGAGGGCAATTCGAGGAATATTGCAAGTGCCAAGGTATTCGGATCGAATACACAGTGCCAAAGACCCCAGAGTTGAACGGGCTTGCAGAGAGGATGAATCGAACAATCATGGAGAGTGTAAGGAGCATGCTCTCTAATGCGAAACTGCCAAAATCCTATTTGGGCTGAGGCGATGTACACATCTGTTTATCTAATCAACAGGTCTCCCTCAGTACCATTAAAGGGTGATGTCCCACAGAGAGTGTGGACAGGGAAGGATGTCTCCTACCAACACCTGAGGGTGTTCGGATGTTTGGGGTATATGCATGTACCAAAGGATTAGAGGTCAAATCTCGATAGTAAGTCGAAAGCATGCATATTCATGGGACACTCGAAAGATGAGCTCGGCTATAGGCTATGGGACCTAGTCAACAAGACAGTAGTGAGAAGTCGAGACATAGTCTTTCTTGAAGATAAGACGATTGAAGACTAGAAGCAACAAATGTCGGATACGACTCCCTAGTCAACCACGACTATCGTCGATCTAAGGTCAAGTGAACCGACAACATCGGTTGTTCGGAGACGGCCAATCGGCACAGCCGAATCCAGGTCGGTCGACTCGGAGAGACCGACCGATTATGAGTCAGAGTCAGCAAAGCCGCTAAGGTCAATTGAAGAGTATGAGATGGAGTCATCCAACCTGGAGATGCCGATTAACGTGCAGGAACCCGAGCGGAGAGAAGAGTTGGCAAAGACATCCGAAAGAGAACCAACACCGAGCGGAAGGAGATAACCACTTAGAGAAAGGAAATCACTAACAACATATGTCAGTCAATACATCCTCTTGACTGATGAAGGTGAACTGGAGTGCTATGAAGAAGCCATTGCTGATGAGCACAGAGAGAAATGGCTGAACGCGATGCAAGATGAGATGGAATCCCTGCACGAGAATTACACCTACGACTTGGTAGAGCTGCCGAAAGGTAAGAGAGCACTCAGGAATAAGTGGGTCTACAAGGTGAAGACTAGAGAAGCCAACAATGAGCCCAGGTATAAAGTCCGCATAGTGGTGAAGGGTTTTCAATAGAAAAAGGGCGTCGACTTCGACGAAATATTCGTACCAGTCGTGAAGATGACATCCATTCGAACTGTTATGAGTATGGCGGCCAATATGTGTCGAATACGAGTGTATAATGGCCATATTCACACTGTCCCTTTGGACAGCCCAAGTTTGGGCTATTTCTGTAAATAGCATAAAGGGCAGTTGCCCTAGGACAGTCACTATATAAAGTGACTTTGTAACCTTTAGAAAAGGTTGGTTGTCATTCTTTGTAATTGTTGCTATTGGAATATAACTCTTTCTTTGTGCCTCTCTCTCTCTCTCTATCTTGCGTATGCGCATACACAGGTTCTTCTTCATCACGAATGTTGCTTGCACTTCTGCATTGACGGCGTTGTCCCCAACATTTGGTATCAAAGCGTTGGAGGTTCTTCAACCCGTTGTCGGCTGTCATTGTACACCACAACATTCTGTTTTTTGTAACTTCTTGAAGAACATAGAAGAGAGAAGACAAACAAAAAGCTTGCATCTCACTATGTTAAATCACAAATTGGAGTAAGCCAGTCAGCTGTACTCTGTTCCTGTGATTGTAACCGCTTGAGGGGAGCTCCTTGAGCAACAACCGACCCAATCGTGCTTCATTCGGTTAAACAACATCCGAATAGGTCACGAGACGCTATTCACCCGCTTGTTGTAACCACCCGCTGCAGATTGGTCTCCTAGAAACAACCAAATTCGTGCTTCATTCGGCTGATCGACATTCGGGAGGATAAGTTGGATCCGTCCCCCTCATCGTTGCAGTCATCCGAAGTAGAATTGGCCCAAACAATCGGTTTCTTGTAATCGGTATTCGGCATACAATCGGAAGCTAACCGGGCTCACTCCGACTCGGCAACATTTGGGAAGACCAGCCGGTTCTATCCCTCAAGTTACCAGAGTCACTCCGAGCAAGTTCAGCAACAAGTATTCGAAACCAAATCGACTTGGGTTCAAAACCGACTAGAACGATATTGGGTGAGCCGACCGGCTGCACCCCACTAAGGTTCGTAGTCAACTCCGAACCGGGTCTTCCCAACCGAAACCAAATCAGATGGCATCAACATCCGGCTCATCAGAAATGAGTCTAAGGAGGTTCGACGGTTCGAACTTCAACTTTTGGAAGGAACAAATGCAGGACTATCTCATAGTCAAGGGTCAGATAGACCCGATTGAGAATGAAAATCCTCCAGAAGCATACAAGGCAAATGAGTGGCTAAAGTTGGATAGAATTGTCCGCGCCACGATTCGGATGCACTTGTCGGAGTCAGTGTACTTCACAGTGCAATCATGCACGACAACCTTTGAACTATGGAAAACACTGTTGGAAACTTATGAAAAGAAGGTCGTGGCAACGAAGATGTATCTGATCCGGCGCCTCTACAACTTGTGGATGAAAGAATCTGATTCGGTTCAGGCACACCTCAATGAGTACGAAAGCATAAGCTCCCAAATCTCGTCTCAGGGGATGACAATCGAGGATGAACTCAGGGCAATGATACTCATGAGTAATCTCCCCTCTTCATGGGAAACTTTCGTTACAACCGTGTGCAATGCTTCAACAACTGCTGTTAAGTACTCCGAAGTCACGAGCGCAATCCTGACTGAAGCAATCCTAACTGAAGCAGCTTACGTAGTACAAGGTTCAACCGACCGATCGAACAACCGGGGAAGAAGTTCTTCCTGACCGCTGAACAATCAGCAAAACCGGAGCAAGTCCTAGGACAACCGAATTTGCAACTACTGGAAGAAACCGGGACACATCAAAGCCGACTGTCAGGCACTCAAAGCAAAAACCGACAAAGCTTAGAGAGCGGATCAGAAGAGTAGCCGGCATCAGGAGGTCAACTACGTTGGCTCTTCAGCCAAAATTTTGACGACCAACCCGAACATACTGTCCATAGAGAACCCAGTCCAATCAGAAGTTCTGCTTACAACTGAGGAATCGAGCACATGGCTCCTGGACTTGGGCGCATCGTATCATGTGACACCTCACCGATCTCAGTTTCGGCAATACTCGGACCGACACTCTAACTCAGTTCCAGTCGGAAACTCGCAACACTATGCTATAATAGGAATCGGCACCGTAGAGCTCAACCTTCCGGGCGGCTCTACACTCGTACTACACAACGTCTGATACGTTCCTAAGCCCTCAAGACCATCAACTTGACGAAGCCGACATCCGTGCCGAGTTCTCATTAGGAGGGTGGACACTCCACAAAGGGAACCTCCTGCTTGCTCGAGGACCAAAGGTACATTCCTTGTATCCATTATATGTCACACTCAAAGAGGGTGACTTATTTTTGGTTGATATCCCCGTGTCATCGATAGGGCACGGACAACTTGGACACCTCAGCAAGGTCGGCATAACGCACCTATCCAGAGCTGGTTACATCCCCAAACTCTCCTTCTCGGATCACCAATTCTACGAGCATTGCCAGTACAGTAAACAGGTAGCCACATCACACCTGACATCAGCACCAAGAGAATCGAGTCGCCTCGATTTGGTCCACTCGGACATCTGTGGCCCGATGCCACATCAGTCTCTAGGTAGTGCTTCGTATTTTGTCAGTTTTATTGACAACTCGACTCAGAAGGTGTGGGCTTACCCCATCAGAACCAAAGATCAGGTGTTCTCGATCTTCTCCGAATGGCTTGCAATGGTCGAAAATTAGACCGGTCGGAAACTAAAATGTCTCTGAATCGACAACGGAGGAGAATCCAAGTTTGAAGACATCGTCAAATTTTGCCGAGAACGTGGCATTCGACGTGAATATACGGCACCTTATAGTCCGGAGCAGAACGGAATTGCAGAACGCATGAATCGGACGATTCAAGAACGCATAGTATCCATGCTCCAACACTCCGGACTGTTGGATGGCTTCTGGGCGGAGGCTATGCTTACGGTAGTACACATAATAAATATGTCGCCAAGTAGACCTCTAGGAATTCAAATACCTCAGGAAATATGGACCGGCAGTAAGCCGAATTATGACAAGTTGAGGATCTTCGGTTGCGAGGCATATGCCCTCATACCGAAAGACGACCGCCGGAAACTCGGACCAAGATCAAGGAAATGCGTTTTCCTTGGGTATGGACCCGACGGCGAGATCGGATACTGACTCTGGGACCCCGAGCATAGACAAATCATCCAAAGTTCGGACGTCGTGTTCAATGAGTCGGCTATGCATAAAACGGCCGAAAGGCCTATTGAAGTTCGAAGGGTAATATTTTCCAAAGTGCCAACCCTTCATGACGGCCTAGCCCACAACACGAGATCGGTTTCACGGGTAACCGACAACTCTCGCACTGAATCCACCGATATGGCACAACCGAATGGCTCGACTCCCGACCATCCGATATTGACACCCAGTGTGACTAGTCCAGTCATACCTCGCAGATCCGAGAGACTGTCGCAACCTCCGAAGAGGTACTCTCCCGGAATTTCCTTTACCGACACCGGCGAAGAAGCATTGACATCTGGTGATGGAGTCGGAAATGCACTCCATTCGCGCAAACAAGACTTGGGACTTGGTCAAATTATCGAAGAATCGACGTGCTCTTTTGTGTAAGTGGGTCTATCCACTAAAACAGACGTTTGACTTGACCAACCCAAAGTACAAGGCCAGATCAGTGGCGAAGGGATTTCGACAAGAATATGGCGTTGACTTCAACAAAATCTTTTCACCAGTGGTGAAAATGACAACCCTTCGTTTCATGCTCGGCGTCGTGGCCGCCGACAACTTGGAGTTGATTCAGCTAGATGTAAAAACGGCATTCCCCCACGGTGACCTACAGGAGGAAATCTATGTGGAGCATTCGAAAGGCTTTGTGGCATCCGGCCATGAACATCTAGTCTGCCGACTCAAGAAGAATCTCTACGGCCTGAAACAAGCACCCCGACAGTGGTACAAGAAGTTCGACGACTTCATCCAATCGGTCGGCTTCTCAAAGAGCGATGAGGACCACTATCTCTTCACCAAAACAGCTCAAGACGGGTCTCCCGTCTTCCTCATCATCTACGTTGACGACATGCTACTCTCCGATCGGCATGCCGGAGATCTCACCGAACTTGTTCGGAAACTACAGTTGAAGTTTGCCATGAAGGACCTCGGTCCGGCAAGACACATACTTGGTATGAAGATTAGTCGGCATTGGGATAAACGACAACTTTTCTTGTCTCAAACCGACTACATCGGACGTGTCTTGGAACGCTTCAACATGCACTCGGCCAAGTCTGCTTTGACCCCTCTCCCCAGTAACCTTCGGCTGTCTCAGCGAGACTGCCCAACATCCGGTCCAGAGGGGGAAGATATGAAGTCGGTACCGTATGCACCGACAGTCGGCGCCCTTATGTACGCGATGGTCGCGACAAGGCCTGATATCTCTCACGCCGTAGGAGTCGTCAGCAGATTCATGCACAACCCAGGCTGATCGCACTGGAACGCACTCAAGTATGTGTTAAGATATCTAGTTGGCACAAAAGACCACGACATTCTTTTTGGCCCGAATTCAACCTCAAGCATAGTTGGTTACACCGACTCAGACTTCGCCAGTTGTGTGGACAGTCGGAAATCAACAACCAGATACTGTTTCAAATTCGGCAATGGAGCAATCTCGTGGAAGTCGAAACTTCAAGAGTGCACAGCCACCTCAACGACCGAAGTGGAATATGTAGTTGCGTCCGACGCGGCAAAAGAAGCTTTATGGCTTAGTCGGCTGGCGCACACGTTTCGACAGGTCGACTCCGACTCGGCTCCAGTTGTCTACAACAACATTCAGGGTGTTGTTGCTTTGTCAAAGAATCCGGTTCACCACAACGCCTCCAAGCATATCGACATTCGATATCACTTCGTTCGGGACTGCGTCATTTTAGGGAAAATCGGTCTCGAGAAAATATCCACAAACGATAATGTCATAGATGGAATGACCAAGTGTCTTTTGGCGGATCGTTTCCGGTCCCTTCGGCACCAGATGGGCGTAACGAAAAATCGGTCTGGTTAAAGTCGAACACACAACACAGGATGGTTTTAGACCACCGACATCGGTTCTTTGAGGATCGGCTTTAGCTCTTCCGACCCGACCATTCGGTCTTCTATCTTCGGATCTTGCCGACTCTAACAAAACCGATCGGTCCAATAAACCTTGAACCCATGTATACGCCCATTACGGGGGAGTGTCGAATACGAGTGTATAATGGCCGTATTCACACTGTCCCTTTGGACAACCCAAGTTTGGGCCATTTCTGTAAATAGCATAAAGGGCAGTTGCGCTAGGACAATCACTATATAAAGTGACTTTGTAACCTTTAGAAAAGGTTGGTTATCATTCTTTGTAACTGTTGTTATTGGAATATAACTCTTTCTTTGTGCCTATCTCTCTCTCTCTCTCTCTCTCTCTCTCTCTCTCTCTCTGTCTATCTTGCATATGTGCATACACTGGTTCTTCTTCATCACGAATGTTGCTTGCACTTCCGCATTGACGGCCTTGTCCCCAACAGTATGGACCTGGAGATCGAACAGTTGGATGTCAAATCCGCATTCCTGCACAAGGAGCTAGAAGAAGAAATCTACATGCAGCAACCCGAAGGCTTTGAGGAGAAAGGGAAAGAGAACCTGGTGTGTCAACTAAAGAAAAGCTTGTATGGTCTGAAACAAGCTCCACGCCAATGGTACAAGAAGTTCGAGTCCTTCATGATGGAACACCGGTTCTAGAAAACACAGGCCGATCATTGTGTGTTCGTCAAAAGGTACAAAGAAGGAGACTTCTTGATTCTCTTGCTATATGTTGATGACATGTTGATAGTCGATCAAGACACAAGGAAGATCAGAAGCTTGAAGAAAGCTCTAGGCAGGTCGTTTTCCATGAAAGACCTTGGATCGGCTAAACAGATCTTAGGAATGCACATAGTTCGAGACAGAACGCAAAAGGTGCTATGGTTGTCACAACAAAAGTATGTGACAAAGATCCTAGAAAGGTTTAACATGTGGGACACAAAGCCGGTCGGCTCGGTGTTGCCGACAAATCACAGGTTGAATGCAAAGCATTGCCCGAAAGGGGAGAAGGAGAAGGACGAGATGAGGAAGGTACCATATGCCTCGGCCGTCGGCAGTCTAATGTATGCTATGGTCTGTACAAGACCAGACATAGCATTTGTTGTGGGAGCAGTAAGCCGATATATGAGTAATCCAAGAAGAGAACACTAGGCAGCGATGAAGTGGATACTCAGATACTTAAAAGGCACCTCAGGGGTGTGCCTAGGGTATGGTGTCGGAAAACCTGTGTTGGGAGGTTTTACCGACTCAGACATGTCGGGAGATGTAGACTCAAGCCGATCCATGTCAAGGTACGTGATGACCTATGGAGGGGGACCAGTGTCATGGCAATCACGGCTGCAGAAGTCTGTAGCCTTGTCGACTACAGAGGCAGAGTATATGGCGGCGGTAGAGGCCCGCAAAGAGCTGATCTGGATGAGAAATTTTCTCAACGAGCTAGGGATGAAGCAGAGGGAGTTCTTGCTTCACTGTGACAGCCAGAGTGTCATACATCTTGCCAAGAATGCTGCATATCACTCCCGGACCAAGCACATACAGAGAAGGTATCACTGGTTGGGGGAGAAAGTCGAAGAAGGAGAGTTTACACTTGTGAAGATCCATACAGATAACAATGGATCCGACATGCTCACGAAGAACCTACCTATGGACAGACTTAGAGTTTGTCGACAGAAGACAGGATTGACTAACTCCCTCCCACAGGAGTGAAGGAGGAGTTTGTTGGGGATATGTCCCTCTAGTGGGAGGAACCGACTATTCGGAAATAGCCGACAACCAACAGTCGAAGAGTCGATTATTTAAACAGATTATTATTATTATAGTAATAATAATAGTAATGATATGTAGCAGTGGCTACAATTGTAAATAGTCCACATGATGTATCAGTATATATACATCTAGGGCAAACATAGTAAGGTGATGATAATAGAAGTGTCTATAAGAGAGACGTGAGAGAGAGAGAGAGAGAGAGAGAATTAGAATTAGAATTTTTATCGTCCATAAAGAGGCCAATTTTGACCTATGGGACTAGAGTATACATGTGTTCTTGATATATGTCTCCTTCCTTAGAAGGGGTATTCATATGTTGAAGCACAAAGTCTCTATGTGTTAATAAAGCATACACATATGAGCTCAACCTTCTAGGTGGTGTCTTAAGTATGGATCTTAAGTTATCACTCCCTCTTAGTATGTCAACATATCTTGAACAAATTGCACTATATGTCGAGCATGTGAAGAGAGAGAGAGAGAGAGAGAGTGTGTGTGTGTGTGTGTGTGTGAATGAGTGAGTGAGAGCGGCACCATAGTTGTGTGCGTAATAGTAGACGCCAAGAACCCTGTGTGGGTGATACACTCATAATCAGAGTGTTGTAATCTTTGCCTTGTACATCCACTGCATAGTGAAGTTTCTACTCTCCCGTTTTAGGGTTTCCACATAAATCTCTATGTACTGTGTCGTTGTGTGCTTGTGTTGCGTATTTTTTTTAGCATTGTTTGATCTTGTGGGTGTTTTTGTTGAGAATCCAGCTCAACCCACCCTGGTGTGTAAACACACTAGAGAGTTACACACCACCACTATGTAACATAACTAAATGTCATAGGAATTACATTCTATGACACATCGTTAATGAGTCTTGTAACGTAACTAATGTTTCATAGGATTTACACTCGATGACACAGTTAATATTACGATTTCCCATTCCCCAAGATTCTAGAAAGTGAGTGAGTGTTTTAGTGAGACGGTGACCTTATATAAAGCACCCCCGGGGGCTTCACTGTCAAAACTTGTATGATAGCACGTGAGTTCATCAAAAGGGGTTTTAATTAACCATTGAGATACAAAAAATATATATGTAAGGGTATTAATAAATACATAAAAAATATATTTACATAAGGGTGTTATCAATTATGCTATAGAAAAAAATTACATAAGCCCATGAAATATTAGATATTTCAATGAGATAGTAAATAATATAATATGGAAACAATAGTCAATTTTGGAGCAGCATACATACATACATGCATGATGCACATATACCTACATTCAAACATTACATCCATGAATATGTATATACATGCATTACACACATTTATACGTGCATAATGACTAAACATGAATATATTTACAAATATATATTACCATATATAAAGGAATGGGCTATTTGCCCCCCCCCCCCCAAAAAAAGAAACCTTTTTGGCCCCTCTATTTTGGCTATTTTGGCTAAACCACCCCCCCCCCCCCCCTTCCCCCCACAAAGAAAAAAAATCTCTGATAGTTCTTCCCCCATTTTGCCCCCCCCAACCCCATTTTCGTTCCCCTCCCCCAACAGAAAAACATTCTCTGATATAGCTTGGCTCCTCCCCCTCCCTCACCCAAAAAAAAACATTTTGATAGCTCTCTCTCCCTCACAAAAAAAAAAACATTTTGATAGCTCTCTGATAGCTCTCACTTCGTAGCTCAACACATAGTTGTCCCCTCCATTTTGCCCCCCAAATTTCTAGTAGTTCTCAACATTTTGGCTATTTTGCCCCTCAATTTTCTGGTCGTTCTCAACAATTTGGCTATTTTGCCCCCCAAATTTCTGGTAGTCCTCAACATTTTGGTTATTTTGCCCCCCAAATTTTTGGTACTTCTCAACATTTTGGCTATTTTGCTCCCCAAATTTCTGGTAGTTTTGCTAATCCCCCATTTTGGCTTCACAACATGTCTCCCCAACCGTCTTCAGCTTCAATTATCAATAGAACCTTCACTGAGAGAGGGGCTCTAATCAGTTTTATCAAGGACCATTTCCGTGCTCAAAATATAATTGTTGTGGTGGATAAGCATAGTGACAATAGAAAAGTCACTTTCAAGTGCTACTATGGGGGAAAATATCGCAACCCTCTAGGCTTGACTGACGATACTCGCAAAAGACAAACAGGGACTCGTCCAATGGACTGCCCATTCTTCATTAGAGCAAACTTCTCGAAGAAAACGGGACAGTGGACTATTAAAAAGGCAACTATTGTACACAATCATCCTATTTCTGACAATCTCGGTGGTATATCAACAGCTCGTAGACTAACTGATACATATTACACACATATATTATTATGCACACAATTATATACAAATACATATATACATACCAAACACAAAAAATATACATACATAAATAAATTACATATTATATATACACACACACATACACATACACATACACATAAATACATATAGTGATATATTATATGTATTACAAATCTACATACATACAAACAGTTATACATACACACACACATAAATAAATTATGTACATACTGTTGTCTACATATCATATAATCCATTCATATTACAACATATACAAATTTACATACACATACATACATTATTTATATACATACATAGATGCATTACATATATATATTATATGTATGTATGTATGTATACCCACACACACGCACATAAATAAATTATGTACATACTACATATCATATATCCATTCATATTACACAATATACAAATTTACATACACATACATACATAGATGCATTACATATATACATACATTATTATATATATATATATATATATACGTTATATGGGACCATACAAACTACGATACTTAAATATTTACATACATACATGATACACACATCATATATATGAGTGCATATTACGTACATGTTACAAACATACATACATTATATATGTATATTACATACACATACATACATACATTACATATGTACATACATATCACCACATACACAAACACAAACACACACATGGTCATACACACTATAATAGTACATATATACATTCACATACATACATACATTATGTACATCAATAGAAAATACACACACATAACACATACATACATAGACACATGCTATATATACAATACATAATACATATGTAGAAATATAGAACACACGCAAACACACACATAACACATACGTACATAGACACATGCTACACATATGATACATACATACATATGCATATATAGAAAATACACACACACACAAACATTAACACATACATACATAGACACATGCTATACATACAAATTTACAATACATATATAAGCACATCTATAGAACACGTGTGCGCACACACACACACACACACACCCATATACACACACATGTTGTACGTACAATACATACATACACACACATGCCATATACACAATACATACATAAACACATGCATAGAACATACACAATTATCCATGTAGTAGATACATACACACACACATGGCATACATACAACACATGCAATATAATACATACATATGCACACACACCAAATATACATACATACATAAGGCACATGTATACATAAATACACACACACACACACACACACACACACACCAACATTATTTTTAAAACGTGTGGCAGAGTGACGCTAATTGTTTCAGAAAAAGGGGGGAGGGGGAATTACATTCTTGTTTTAGCAAAAAATAAGGGGGGAAATGAAGAGAATTAAAGGGAGGAGAGTATACCAAAAAATGTTATCTATTTTTTGAACAATGATTTTATATCACCAAAAAATGTGTATCCAATATTTATCCATGACTAACACTTCCATGAAACCACGAGATATGCAATGTTACATAGGCATGTCAAAGAAGATGGCATTGAAGGTGATCTTATTCTATTCTTGTTATGATATATCTTCTGTTAGATATATCGTTTTTCACTTCCATGAAACCACGATATATGCAATGTTACATAGGCATGTCAAAGAAGATGGCATTGAAGGCAATCCTATTATATTCTTGTTATGATATATCTTCTGTTAGATATATCGTTTTTCACTTCCATGAAACCACGATATATGCAATGTTACATAGGCATGTCAAAGAAGATGGCATTGAAGGCAATCCTATTATATTCTTGTTATGATATATCTTCTGTTAGATATATCGTTTTTCACTTCCATGAAACCACGATATATGCAATGTTACATAGGCATGTCAAAGAAGATGGCATTGAAGGTGATCTTATTCTATTCTTGTTATGATATATCTTCTGTTAGATATATCGTTTTTCACTTCCATGAAACCACGATATATGCAATGTTACATAGGCATGTCAAAGAAGATGGCATTGAAGGCAATCCTATTATATTCTTGTTATGATATATCTTCTGTTAGATATATCGTTTTTCACTTCCATGAAACCACGATATATGCAATGTTACATAGGCATGTCAAAGAAGATGGTATTGAAGGCAATCCTATTATATTCTTGTTATGATATATCTTCTGTTAGATATATCATTTTTCACTTCCATGAAACCACGATACATGCAATGTTACATAGGCATGTCAAAGAAGATGGCATTGAAGGTGATCCTATTCTTTGAATGAAGGTGGTGTGAAGACGCACATACTCTCCACGCTCACATACATGCAAATATATATACAAACAAGCAAACATACATACATCCATACATACAAACAAACACATTCTAAACAAAAGAAAAACAAAAAATACAAAATGAAGAACAAAATAAATAAATACTTGTTAAAAAAAGTAAAAACAAAAATTAAACATGTTGCAAAATGATAGTATGTGAGTGATGCCAATAGTGATGAGTTTTGGCATCACTACCAACCTATTTTATTGTGACATGTATAGAATCTAACATGCACATATATAGAACACATATATACATACATTCATAGACACACTGAACATAGACACATAGACACATGGCATAATACAATACATAATGCAATACAATACAATACATACATACATAAACATGGAATACAATATAGTACATGTATACATAAACATGGAATACAACACAATACATACACACACATAACATATACATATATACATATAGCCATGCATAAAATATGCCCAACACATTCAAATAATGCAATATATATTTATATACATTATAGAATATACATGTGTTTTTCTATGTAAGGGTATTTAAAATAGTTGTTGTCAAAATATATATTGACAATAAGGGGTATTTTTATTAACCGTTTTTTTACAAAAGGGTTTTAAAATAGTAAAAAAACATATGTATAAGGGGTTTATAAAATATATCTTGAACGCACGTGATACAACCTCTTTATATATAGTGGAGCCCCCGGGAAAGCACCCTCTTGTTGCTTTGTAGTTGTTGTTTAATCTCCCCTATAATGTTTGTTATTCCTATGCAGTTGTTATTCTCTACTTCTTGTTAATATACATCTTGAGTATTCTATTTTCCTATCTATCTTGTGTCTCTCCTCTCTCCTTGGTTCACACACACATAACACAAATCTCTAATCTATTACGTTGCACAAAACCACACTCTATTCTTTACATGGTATCAGAGCAATTTGGTAGCTCGATCTAGCCCATCCTCATGTGTTGTGTTCTACGCCGACGATTCAAGAAGAACTAGCTCATCGCTATCCTAGTGCCACTACGTAGCTCGTGTCCAAGAGAGAAGAAGAAGAAGAAGAAGGAAATCTGCATCAACCATCATGAATACTATCAAGAGTAGTACTAGAGACTGGGAGGATTAGTACTAGAGATAGAGTAAACGAGAGAGAGAGGGAGAGAGAGAGTACGATCAGTATTTGTACGAGATATAGAGAGAAGGGAGAGAGATTATGGGAGAATCACGAGAGAGATAAAATGGAAGAGAGAAGTATGATAACAAAGAATATATTATATGGAAAGAGTTCAAGGATATTTAAGAGGCTTAATGAATGGCGTTGAACCGAATTGGTTCTGAATAATGCCATATCCCTCTATTTATAGTATGATTAGGAGTATTCCTAAAGTTTCTAGAATGTTCCAGAGTAATCTAGAGTATACATAATTTTCTATAATGAAATAACAAATGAAAATAATATTTTTTATATTGTAATTGTTATCCTACTGGTATGGCCTCAAATCGTGTAACATAAGGTCACGGGTTCAATCCCTCCCTTAAGCAACGAGTGTTACAATGACTATATGGTATATGGTATATCACTACGTCTTTATGATGAAGGTGTAACATAAGGTCACAGGTTCAATCCCCCCCCTTAAGCGATTCGGCTACAATGACTGTATGGTATATCACTATGTCTTTATGATGAAGGTGGTAATTGTTCGAATACAACAACAGTCACGTCCATGTATTTGGCTTTTGTGCTTGACAATGTCACGGCCAGTTGCTTCTTACTGTTCCATGATATGGCTCCGCTATTGATTGAAAATACGGAGCCCGAAGTCGATCGTCAATCAGCTTTGTAGCCGGCCCAATCGACATCCGTATATCCTTTGAGTTGAATTTGCATGGCCGACTTATAGAGAATGTTGTAGTCCATCATTCCACTCACGTATCATAACACTTGCTTAGCACAATCTAAATGAATATCACGTGGAGTTTGCATGAATTGACTAAGGAGGCTGACCAGATAACTGAGGTCAGGTTGAGTGATCGTGAGGTAGATAAGACTTCCAACAAGTTGCCGATAGTGTGTCGGCTCACACTATGTGGTGCGGGAGTCGGCATCCAGTTTGAGGTTTCGGTCAAGAGGGGTGGCAACAACCTTACACTTTGTCATCCCAATCTTGAAGAGTAGATTGAGGAGATAGTGTTGGGAGATCATAACGTTGTTAGAGGTTCAAATTACTTCAATGCCCAGAAAGTAATGGAGCTCTTTCATGTCCGTCATCTCGAATTTGCCGGAGAGGAGCATCTTAATGTTGCTGATGTCGGCTAATTATGCTCCTCCAATCACGAGGTCGTCCACATATATGATGATGAATATCTGACCATTCGCACCGTTTCAGACAAATAATAAGTTATCGGACTTGGAAATCCAAAAGCCGATTCAGTCAAGATATTGTGTTATCTTTAAATGTCAAGCCTGTGGTGCGTGCTTAAGGGCATAGAGAGGCTTTTTGAGTCGGCATACCTCATGTGGGTGAGTACTAAACTCTAATCCGGGTGGTTGTGTTATGAAACAAGTCCCTCCGGATGGGAAGAGAAGAGCCGAGTTTATGAGGAACTTGGTTGAGGCCAAAACTGAAATCGTGTAGACAACCAACTTAGAAGACTATACTTGTAAATAGTCTAAATATGCTCTTATGGGCTCCACTTGTAAATAACCCAAAAGGTGTACTAGTATATATGTACTTAGGGCAATCATAATAGGAAGGTGAGTGATTGTCAAAAAGGTTACTTAGAAGGTTGTGGCCTCTATAACTGTGTAACAGTAAGTGAGTGAGAGTGAGAGCATGTGTAACTCTGTAGCCATCTGTTGACGAAGTAGAATCTCGAGGTTGTTGCCTCGGAGCTTCTAGTTGTACTCCTCCTTTTCGCATAGTGATTCTATTTCTCGAGGTTTTGTGGACCCCCGTGGTTTTTCCCATTTCGGGTTTCAACATTAAAATTGTGTGTTTTTGTCTCTTGTGTTACTTCTGTTTTCGTACTTTGTCTGAGCGCATTCTATTTTACGTTCCCTGCACCCGAACATCCGAACGAGAAGTCGCGATTCTCGACAAAGTGGTATCAGAGCGAACAACACAGGAAATGGAAGAATCATTCGGCGGCATGTTCAAGCTCACCGGCTCCAACTACTCAGTGTGGAAGTTGAAGATGAGGGATATGCTGGTGGCTAAAGATCTTTGGTTGCCGGTTCAGTTCGGGGACAAGAGACCGGATAAGATCGACGCCAGAGTGTGGGAGGTGATGCACATGAAGACGACGGCATACATCCAATGCTTCATCGACATGAGCCTGTACAACAACTTCAATGAAGAAAGTAAGGCTCATGAACTCTGGGAGAAGATCGGCATCATGTTCCAGAACAAGAATGTTATTAATCAGGTTTCGGTATTCAGGAAGCTAGTGAGACTCTGGTACCAAGACAACTCTAGTATGGCAGAGCACATGAATGCCTTCCAAGGACTGATAAACCAGGCAACCTCATTTGAAGCACCTCTCGCCGATGAGGTACTCGCATTACTCCTACTCGGTTCCCTCCCGGATAGTTGGGAGACGCTAGTTGTCACGTTGGGTAACGTCGGGCCAGAAGGAAAATAGTTGTCCGTAGCAAGAGTCAAATCTAGCTTACTAGATGAAGAAGCTTGCCGAAAGGACCGTGAATCCGGAACCGATCCGAAGGCCTTGGTTACGGAAGATGACCACAACCGGGGAAGAGGCCGGTATCGAAGTCCCCAAAACCGGGACATATCGAGGACGAGGTCGAAGTTGAAAGGAAGGCCCAGGTGCTTCTATTGCAAGAAGCCGGGGCACTTTCAAAAGAATTTCCGACATTTCCAAAAGGAAAAAGGGGGAGCCGATGGTGTGCAACTGAAAAAAAATTCAGAAAGCAGGAACACCTCGGCGATCAAGACAAGCGAGGAGGAGTTGCTGCTCATTAGCGAGCAGAACGAAGTGAACCTTGTCAGCGATGAATCGACATGGGTGGTCGATTTGGGTGCATCATTTCACCTAACCCCTGACCGGAAATGCTTCTCATCGTACAGGGCCGATGATCTCGGATCCGTAAAGATGGGAAATGAAGGAGCATGTCAAATCGTCGGCATTGCAAACGTGTGTTTGGTGACCTCAACTGGCTATAGACTCATGCTGAGAGATGTTCGACACGTTCCGGAGGTTCAATTGAACCTGATATCAGTTGGTCGGCTGGACATTGAAGGCTACACGGGTAGCATCCGGAATGGTGTCATGAAGTTCTGCAAGGGGATCCTAATCGTGGCTCGAGCACGGATAACCAACACACTGTACGTAATGAATGCTCGATTATCCTGTGCGGAAGTTAATGTGGCAGTTGAAATAGTCGATGAACTGTGGCATAGGAGGTTGTGCCACATGAGCCAAAAGGGGATGCGGAAGCTTGCCGAGGATAACCTCATTCCGGAGGTGAAGAACGTGCAACTTGAGAAATGCACGGTGTCGTGAAGAATTTCGTCCAGAGGCGGAAACTGGGAAATATTGGCTACATCGGCGGGGTGCACCATGTGCACTCACCCTCGTGTGATTGTGTGAATAATAGGAGTTAAGTCGGGACGAAGAATCCCATGTAAATCGGGATTTATCCCACATTGCAACGCATCCCTCTCCTTGTTCTATAAAAGGAAGGGATGGTCCCTTGTAGAAGGGTTGCCCATTTTGTATTCGTAGGGTATACCATTAGACGGAGAGATGTTCTCTCTTTCTCTCTCTCTCTCTCTCTCTCTCTCTCTCTCTCTCTCTCTCTCTCTCTCTCTCTCTCTCTCTCTCTCTCTCTTGTTTTAGGGTTTCTTCTTCTTGCTCTCCTTTGCTTCTTCTTCTTCTTCGTCCTTCTGTGCGTCGAGCCTTGGCATCTAGCGTTCCAGTTTTCTATCATGTACTCTGTGCAAGACCCCGCTCGGCGCAACAAGCCCGAGAGCTCCCCGACCAGCTGCTTGGCAGTAGACAACGGTTGTATCTCATGCGGCCTAGGTCCGGCTAGAATTCGGTGTTGAATCTCGTTGTCTTGTAAATACATATACATTTGGTTGTGCATATTCGGGTCTCTGTTGGTGTGCGTGTGTGTGTCTTAGTGTTTCTTTCTAGCTTATGTACATGTTCGTACGAGAGTCAATGTTGCGTGCCTGCTCTCTCTCTCTCTCCCTTCGGTTGCTTCCAGTGTGCTCCTGGGAAAGGTGAAGCACGATTTCCTACGCTCCGTCACTCCCTAGTCCAAGACCCCCGTCGTCCCGCCTTTCTCCACGCACATGCGTAACAACGCGACAACAGATTGCTTGGCCGATAAGCAAAATCGAACATCCTTCCGAACAAGGCCCCCAATGAGGAAGAAAATACCGCTAGAACTCGTGCATACAGATGTATGCTACGTGGACACGAAGTCACATAGTGGTTCACAATATTTCGTGACCTTTATAGAGGACTATAGACGGAAGTTGTGGGCTTCTGTGCTGAAGTCGAAGGATCAAGTGTTGTCCGTCTTCAAAGAGTTCCAGGCGAGGGCCAAGAGAGAAATCAGTCGTAAATTGAAGGCAATCCAAGCGGACAATGGCGGAGAGTACCACGGACCGTTCGAAGAATATTGCCGAAAAGAAGGAATACGACTTGAGTATATTGTGCCAAAAACGCCAAAGCTGAATGGGTTGGCCAAGAGAATGAATCGGACCATAATGGAGAGAGTCTGAAGCATGCTTGCACGTGCGAAATTACCAAAAACATTCTGGGCTGAGGCGCTAATGACAGCAGCATATGTGATAAACCGATCACCCTCAGTACCCTTGGATGGTGATATTCCACAACGGGTGTGGAGTGGCAAAGACGTGTCGTACCGACATTTGAGGGTGTTCGGTTGTCTTGCTTTTGTGCATGTGGCAAAGGACCAAAGGGGGAAATTAGACCCGAAATCTCGGTCGTGCATATTTCTCGGTTATGGCGATGATGAGTTTGGCTATCGGCTATGGGACTTAGCCGAGAAGAAGGTGATTAGGAGCCGAGACATTGTCTTCATGGAAGAGAAGACAATGATTGATTGGGAGAACGAGAAAAAGTCTTCAACCATTGAATCGAGCCGAGTCAATGCTCAGTTGGATCGTGTAGATGACGGTTCAATCGAAATTGAACCCGTACTAGTCGATTGATCTAATACTCGGCAAAATCGAGAAACGACTGATGATCAAGGGGAGTCGGCCGAAAAAGGAACCGAAATCGACTCGGACAAAGAGGTTGAAGACGAACTAACCATACCGAATGTAGGCCGAAGATACCCCCTTAGAGAGCGAAGAGCCCCCCAAAGATTTCCGGATGAAGAACGCATACTGCTAACCGATGAGGGGGATCCGGAAAGCTACGAAGAAGCTAAGAAAGATACCCACAACCGAGATTGGTTACGTGCCATGCAAGAGGAGATGGATTCCTTGCATGAGAACCACACATACGAACTAACCAAGTTGCCGAAGGGGAAGAAGGCCCTTCGAAATAAGTGGGTATACAAGTTGAAACCGGGAGATGGCCGAAAACCACCCAGATACAAAGCACAAATTATGGTAAAAGGGTTTCAACAAAAGAAGGGCGTGGATTTCGACGAAATATTTGCCCCGGTGTTACCCAGACAAGTATAGATATGTCGGAGTCAGAACGATGTTCGGAGTCGAAGTCGGAGTCGAATCGACAGTTTGGATCAATGACTCAACAGATAGCCGAATAGGACATAGTTAGTTACGAAGTTTTGTAATTCTTGGTAATTATAGGCATTAGGATTTCTTGATGAGAAAAGACCTTCAGGTTACCTATAAAAGGAAACCAAAGGCATTGTAAAGAGTTATCATTGTAATTAGTAATATAAAGTTTGGTTAGAAAATCTCTGTGTACTGATTACTTTTTGCCATCTATTTCTTCCTGTCTAAACAATATTACATAAGTCACGATCTCGGTGTCTGTTATCATCGATAAGCTTACAGATAATTAGTATCTATTTGTTTAACCACAACTTCTTGATAGAACGTACGGTACGAACATTCGTCTTATACTGTGTCGGCAAAATAGCAATTGTCGACCGAACAACACAGTATAATTTTGGCACGCCCGGTTAAATCTACACATATTAGAGAACAAGACGAATGGATGTCGTATGGTCCGAATACACCAGTTGGTTGTAAACATCCTCGTACGCGTTCTGTTACGAAGATGCTAGAGACAAAATCGGCTGAGGGATTCCTGATTTAACTGATCGCCAAACTTCCGACGAAAATCAGCCGGAAGAGGTATCATTTTACAATATCTGGAGTGAGGACAATATGCCTTATCCATACTCGAAGTTCCATGAGGGAGCTGATGCAGAAGCGCATGTGAGGGATTTTCTAACAACATGGGAGATAAACCATGGAGCTCAGAGTCTGTCGGCGACAACCGAAGATAAGTCTAAGATTGTTGAGTTTGTTTTGTCATTGGAGTGTTATTCCGCTAATTGGTTTGCGCAAAATGGTCTCCGTGGGTTCGAAACATTCAAACAATTGAATGGCAAATTTCTGCAGTTATTTCATCGTCAAATACCTCAAAAAGATTTGATAGCCCAAATTTATGCATTGTATCAGGAGCAGCAGGAAACAATGTCTCAATTCGTGATTCGTTTTCAGAATTTGCAACTGCAAATTTCTAGGCCTATTCCGGACGATGAATTGAAGGATGTATTCCTTTAAGCAATTCGTGAACCATTACGAACAACACTGAAGGTGTTCAATTTCTGGAATCAGAATATTGAGCAAACCATGGTGGCCGCATAGGCCGCACCAAACGACTATGAGGAAACCCTAACTGAGGACGAATAAGGAAACCCTAAACGAAACCCTAACCCTAAAACGATAAGAACTCTAGACTAAGTGGTATACCTTTCATACCCAAAATAGGCAACCCTTCACAAGTGACCCCTCCCTTCCTTTTATAGCCCAAGGAGGGAGGGACCTTACAATGTGGGATAAAAATTTCCCCTCTCTTTCTATACACCATATCCTAGTATACATGTGCACATGTTGCACACCACCGACTTGCCCTTTCCACCCCAGTTTCCACCTATGGACAAAAATCTTCACGACACCGCAGGGAATAATATGAATAGAGTACACAAAGATACTAGGAATTCTAATATGGAAAAGAGAATTACTCGTTCGGACTCCTTAGCTCAAAAGGAACAGAGTGGTATTTTGAAGGATAAAAGGTCGTTGCCTCCTTCCTCTTGATATGGATTCTTTGACTTTACTTTCTTTGAATGTGTAGGGGTTAGGAGGTGATAAATTTCATAAAGTTAAACGTCTATTTAATCTGGAGTTATCATCTCAATATGTGGGTGGGTGAATTTGATGTTTTATCAATGCAAGGGCATCTTTTATCGTAGAGTAGGGTGTCTAAAATTCGTAAGTTCTTGAAAGGAAAGTGGTTTTATGATTGGATTCCAGCTTTTGGGTCAACTAGAACACACAAGGGACGTGCTATTGCATGTTCTGAAAAATGGGCTTCTTTGATTGTAGATAAAGGTTTCTTTGCATCGTGGTCATGCTCATTTCATAGTTTTTAAACTATTAGGGGGGGGGAAATGGTTTCTTGAATGTTTATGCCCCGAATTCAACGATGGGAAGGGCACATTTTTTGTACCAGTTGTGGAATTATCTCTTGGTAATGGATCATTGGTGCATTGCTGGAGACTTTAATATGCTTGAAGTCCCTTCTGATCGTGTGGGTGGGAATATAGTTACAATTTCACGTGTTGAATTGGAGAAATTATGTTTTAAATTTAACTTATCGGAATTGTGGTTTATGTTAGGAAACAGGTCTCTTCGGATGGGAAGTGAAGAGTACCCGACTACGGAAGACCCGGTGAGAACCGGATGAAGAGTACCCGGCTACGGAAGACCCGGTGAGAACCGGAAGAAGAGTACCCAGCTACGGAAGACCTGGTGAGAACCGGATGAGGATTACCCGGCAAGAGCTGGATGGTGAAGGCCCGGTGAGAAGTGCTCACCGGATGAAGGGACATATTTGTAAATATGTTTTTGAGAGTCCATCGGGGCTATATTTGTAAATAGCCGAAAAGTCATATTAGTATAAATATGACTTAGGGCAAACAGTAAAGGTAGAGATGATGTCATTCTTATTGGCGCAAGACTAGAGAGCGCGTAACTGTGTACAGAGAGAGAGAGAGAGAGAGAGAGGAAGAGGTCGTTGCCTCTGTTGTAACCGCCGCCTGTGGCGAAGATAGAAAGCTCGAGGTCATTGCTTTGGTGCTTTACCATTTGTACATTCTGACATAGTGATAGTTTGCAGTCTATGGGCTGCCGTGGTTTTTTCCCTAGTTTGGGTTTTCCACGTTAACATCCTGTGTTCTCTTCTCTCCATTGTCTCGTGCATTCATTCCCGTTTTTCTGTGTTTTGATTCTAAGCTCGGTTGTGGCCGAGCGTTGTTCATCGGGAGCGTGTGTTCCTGTTAGTTTATTCAATGTTTTGTAAGAAGGGTTGACTCATTGTAATTTTCTAGCTCTAACAGACGTGTATTCGGTGTCAAACTGTCTAGGATTGACTGGTTTCATGCAGATCCATTTTTTGGGGATTTAGGTGGATCTCTAGGGATTGTACCGGGTACAACCTTTCTGGATCATACACAAGTAAATGTAACTTTGAAATTGCGGTTTATTGCATTCCACGATCACGTTTAGATCCCTATGTGGATTCTGAAGGATGTTTCCATTAAGGATATCGTTGCTTCTCTTTGGTTTAGTGTCTTTGCTCATGATAAGTTATCTAATGTTTTTCGAGCTTTACTTGAACTTAAGCAGTTGCTTTTAGGCAAAGCTAAGGATAAGAGAAACTTTCTTAGCATAAACTTTATAAACTGTATTTCAAAACCTCCTTGCTCATGCATTGGTTTGTTTCTACTTTTAACTAGGTTGTTACCTTTTGCTCTATCATAAAGCTACACAGTTTGGCAATTGTTGAGCTTGCATTGATTGTGCAATAATTCACACTTGATTCCTATCAATAGCTTTGAATATTTGCTTAATCCAATTGTTGAGGAAGAATAGGCCATCAACGAGGTGAATGAATGAGCAATTGGATTGCAACCGATTGGTCTAACACCGAGGTATACACCTCTCTCTTTTTTTGTTGACAAATACGCCTTGGTATTATAAGATCACAAGAAAGAGGTACATAAGTTGTTTTGGAGAAACGGAGATAACATATGAATCCCTTAGACCCACATCATGGCCGCTTTGATGTGTATATACAATAGCCAAACAGGTTTGTATACCATATCTCCAAGATTACTATGCTCTACTCCTCCCAAACGGCAAATGATCACAAAATGTATCGTATACCACCAACAACTAAACCTAAACCTCCTCATGTCCCATACTATTGAGCATTGATGCGAGTCATACCTTGGGTTCCGCAAGAATCGCACGTGCTTAGCTAACAAGAACCATAGCCACACTGACATAGTCTCAACATAAATCAAATCTCCTTATAAGAAGGTAGCTAGTCTTTTAATATAGGCAGATTCCATAGGCCCTAGTGAGTTAACACTTGACTACTTTATGTGAAGTGGTCTAATGATAACACACTTAATAATTGTCTCCCTAGCAACGACATGAGACAAACCTAAACCTCCTCAATGTCCCATACCACCGAGCATTGATGTGAGTTGTACCTTGGGTTCCGCGAGGATTGCACGTGCTTAGCTAACAAGAGCCATAACCACACTGACATAGCCTCAACATAAATCAAGTCTCCTTATAAGAAGGTAACTAGTCTTCTTATATAGGCAAATCCCATAGGCCCTAGTGAGTTCACACTTTACTACTTTATATGAAGTGGTCTCGTGATAACACACTTAATAGTTATCCCACACCATAGAATAGAATTGAACGTTAAAAAATGCATACCCTCATTCCTTTTACAATTAACCCATAAGTACTCATCATAAGATTACGGAAAATTACAAAAAACCTATCTCATGATGAGTTATGGTTATGCACATAACACCCAACAATAGGTTAATTAGGTGGATAGCCCAATGGTAGGGAGATCAACCCGATCCAATCTTGGAGAATTACATTATGCCAAAATTTAAAAAAGGATCTCGACAAGTCCCCTCCATATAGAAAGGAGTAGCAAGTCCAAAGAAGAGATATTAGTTGATCTTAAGATTTTGTAATGCAAGGGGTAGCAAATTGCCTCTTATGCTTCGATTTCTTAGGATTTTTTTGCTAGGTACAGATCCATTACTCATATTGATTGAGGAATGGTTTTCTTTTAGGGCTCAGCCATTCAAGACGAATCCATTCATATGTCGAATACTTGGTTGAGATTACCGAAGTTTCGATAATCTCAACCAAATAAATGATCGAATTGATGTTGATGTCTATATTTTATGATAAGCCCATTGATCCAGTTGATTAACAAGTCGACACTTACGCAAATTAGGGGATAGCAAATAGAAAAAAGGCCTTTCCACGTCAGCTTCTCTTTTATTAGAATAAAAAAAAATTGTATCTGACACACAGACGTACGTTTCCTGACTGAACCCACGATTTTAGTTGCTCCATCGATAGGTTAATGATTTTATCAAATATTGAAGTAGAGAGAGGGATTCAAACCCTCGGTACATATGAACTATACACCGGATTAGCAATACGACGCATTAAACCTCTCGGTCATCTCTCCAAGCAAAAGGATCTTTTGGACTTTAACATGAACTTGTTTGAATAGTAGTTTAAACAAAACTCCATTGACGAAATAAAAAAACCTATGCTTTGGTAATCAGGTCCAAAAGGAATACTAGATTGGGTGGGGGTTCCTCGTTGGCCCCCCTCAAGAACTTATCACAGTCTGGGTGGGACTAATTAAGTGAGTCGCCTACAAAAAAACTGGATCAATCAACGATATAGTGCAACAACTAACCTTGCAGCTAAAATGCTTGTTGCAAAGGCACTAACAAGTGCCAAATTTATTTGAATGTTGGAAATTGATGTCATTACCTTTGTTTTTTATCTCCCATTCCTTTCGTTATAAGTCAATGAACAAGAAAATGTTTCATTCCCCTAGGGTTGAGCCTTGATTCATTGTATCAGTCCTAGTTCACAATGGCTACATTGAGCAAACTGTGGGTCCTTCCATTGCGTCAGGCAACCATACATGCGGTGGAAATTGCGCAAACTTAGCTATAGTGTTACGGGCATGACCATATAATATCCCGTGGTAAGAATTTACCGTAGTATTCTATACACGTGGATAAGTGTGAGGGTTAAATGAGAGTGTAAAGAAGGGGAGGATTACTTTTAATCCTCGGGATTGAGACAACCCATTAGGTCAAGTGTGAACTTGCATGGGGGCCTTGGGTTTCGCTATAAATAAGAGGCCTAGCTAACCTCATTTGATCATCTTTTGACTACATCGAGACTCTGCTCGTGTGGTGGGTCAACTCTTGTAGCGAGCGCGCCAGCACCAGGTACGACTCGACGCCACGGCGGTGGTATGGGACGCCGATTGAGGCTCGAGTCTGTCTCGATCCCTTCGCTCGGGGGTGGTCGGGTGGATCGGCACCCTTCTTTCTCTTTCTCCTTTCTATCTTTCATTTCTTTATCCTTATCTTAAGCTTACTTTAGTACCAAGATCTATAATATTTGGTATCAGATTTTTGTACTAATGTTTCTTTGTTTTTCATTTGTCTTTTGATTGATGTTGATCGATCGTTGTGCGGTTGGCCTTGATCCAGACAACGATCAACAAAGAACTTCGGTAACTCTTTCCATAATTTTTCTTTCTATTCTCTCTTCTCCCATCTAATCATGTGTTTAGTTTATATGTAATTTTTTTTCATTAAGGCAATGATGTTGTAGTGGTCTTTAATTGATTATCTAAAACGTTTACATATGTGCACGAGGTCAATACCTCGTTTGACATATTAATAATATGTGATGAGTGTCGTATGCGTACGAGGTTAATACCTCAATTACGTATTACGTTCACGAACATATGTTACGTTTGCGTATGAGTTTAATACCTTGATTTGTTGTAAACGATATGCGTTTGGTCTCGTATGCGTAAGAGGTCAATACCTCCATTGCGTATTACGATGATCTCTTATTTGTGGATGTTTCGTGTGCGTAGAGGTATATACCTCGATTACGTATCTCGATCACATCATTTGTGGCTATTTACTATAACGATATGTTTAATATAGGCATATGTGGTCACATATATACGTATTTGATCGTATATATGTGATAAGTAAACATATGTGTATATTCGTTATTACGTGATTATATCGAAAGTTGTCATGGTCGGGAAAACGATGTTGGTGGCCGTCCTCACATTTTTGTGAGAATGGCGTTGTCACCATCCCTTTTTCAACATTTTTTTATTGTTGATAACCCCGTTGACGACCTCGATTTCGTTACGTAAGGAAACGCCAATAGCCAAAATGATGTTGAGTACGTAGGGCTTGACCCACTTCAAGTGAGGTCGCTCCAATGACGCACGTATCCAACATCCCTCCCTCGTTACATGGATACGATGCCACCATGAGCTCGTTCTTACGAGAGGCATTCGTAATGACGTGACCATGTGATGGCCCACGTGAGCCTACTACGAAACGAGGGCTCATTTGGCTTGACCATTAGGTTGCACTTTGGCGTATGCCATCGTAATTACGAGACTTGAGGTTAGGTAACGTACCAACATAGTTTTGGTAAATGAGGGCGAAATAAGGACCCTTGACATATATGTTCTTTTAAAAAAACATATATGATCAATTGCCTCGCATATCTCTTATACGCATCAAACATTAAGCATTCGAGAAGAGCAACTTACTTGGTTGGCTCAAGTGTTTAATGTATTTGTTCTCGAGGTCTCGAGTTCAAATATGACCAAGACCATACAACACCCTTGATACATATGACTATAACACATGTTTAGACTTAAGGTCTAAGTGCACCTCGGGGTCCTCGTAATAGGACTTAAAGAGCCGAAACCACTTATGTGGGCACCGAAACATAGTTTATTGTTAACATTTTTTTCGTGTATAAACTATTCATGACGCGAACATACATGGTTGAGCCTCGGGGAGCCACCATGAAAAAATTGATATAGAGATCAGGGAAAGACATTTATTTGTCACCCCCATGGTTTTTAAAACACCTTTGTGTTACCATAGTAACCTGATCTTGAACCTCATCTCATACGTCTAGAGGGGTATTGACGTGAGATAATGATATCGATTAATGCTCGCCCATGATATGTTTACATCACGACATGATGTTATGACTATATCTCTGACCTTATCCTATTTCTTTTCCAGAAATAATCTTTAATGGCTCAAATTAACGACCCGATGTCATCCGCTCAAGCGGAAGGAACTCAAGGGAATCCTCCTGGACAAATGTCCACTGAGATGTATTTGGCACAAATAACCCAATACCTTAGTTTCACCGCTCAACAGATGACCGAACTTCGGCAATCTCAGAGTGCTCTTGAGGCACGTGTCATTAGTCTACAACGTGAGACTAATAGACCTGATGAGCGACAAGGTGAACCATCATTTGTCGTTAAGCCATTTACGGGAGACAAAAAGGAAAGAACCGAAGAAGCAATCTGCACATGGCTGGGACGATGGGAGTCTCATTTTGAGCTCTATCCCACGCCAGATAGTACGAAGATTGCATATGTCGGCCGAGAACTCAGGGGTAAGGCCGCCGCCTGGTGGCGTGGCCTCCGTACTATGGGGAAATTGCCCGATACCTGGACAGATTTTGTCACGGTTTTTAAGGGCCAATTTCTGCAACCTCCCTCTCGAACCGAGGCAGCACAAGCTTTAATGAACCTCTCTAGCAGGAAATTTTCCTCGCTAGAAGACTATGTTCACCATGCTAGAACCCAAATCCAAAAATCGGGTCTAGAAGGGGACAATTGGTTGATAGATTGTTTTGTCAATGGCATCCCCAATTCGGACTATCACTGGATAGTGCACGATAAGGATCCAAAATCCTTCGAAGAGGCCGTTGAAATAGTTCTTCGCTATCAACGCACTTCGAAGAAGGACCATAACAAACCCAACGAAGCGCTCGGGACTAAGCAGTCGCAATTTGTTGGGAAACGCAAGACACCCAACGAATTCCTGGATCGCGATTGTAAGCGACAACATCCTTTTTGTGTATTCTGCAAAAAGAAGGGTCATACAAAAGATCAATGTCGAAAGCTCCAACGGAAAGAGCACGACAACAAAGCTAAAGCTGCAGACCATAAAGGTCAGATTCCTAATGTCCTTCAGGTCTATACACATCATTTAAGTAATTGTCAATGTTCTTTCCCTCACTATGTATTGGGTCCCAATGATTTACTACGTGCAAACGGGTATATCAATGGATCTCCCGTACAGTTTTTATTTGATTCGGGAAGCTCACACAATTTTGTGAATGATCGTTTGGTTCAGATATGGGGAATCCAACCCACCGTAAGTGATCACACCTACACGGTGCACTTGGCTGATGGAAGAGTACAATACATCAACGGGGCGATTCATTCATTAGGAATTTCTATTGATACTTATATAGAGGAAGTAGACTTCCATGTAATGAATCTTTGTACCACCGATGTAATACTGGGTTATCCTTGGTTTTATAATAAAAACTCTTCTTTATTTATTGATTGGGTTCGTCATTCCATTTCTTTTGTACTGAACGATTGTACGCATTTTATTCAATGTGTAAAAAAACAATCCCTCTCGATTGTTTCCTCGTGTCCATCAATATCCGAGTTGTCTTGTTCTACGTTATTTTATTGTGTACTTGATCCGGACATTCACGTTTACAATATCGATAATGTCCCGATTCAATTAACATATTTTGAACAACAACAACTTGATGAAATCTTAAATGATTTTCATGATGTTTTTCCAAGTGAACTACCTGATGGGTTACCTCCTAAACGTAATATAGACCATCGTATAGATATTGTACCTGGTGTTGCACCAATAAGTATACCTCCGTATCGCTTAAGTCGATCCGAAGAAGATGAGGTATCTAAGCAACTCAAGGACTATTTACGAATGGGTTATATACGTTATAGTAAATCTCCATGGGGTGCACCAGTTCTCTTGGTTAAAAAGAAAGAGGGCACATGGCGTATGTGTATTAATTACCGACGCTTGAATAAAGTGACGATCAAGAATTCGTATCCATTGCCCCGGGCTGACGATCTAATTGACCGTCTCCAGGGAGCTCGGTATTTTACGAAACTTGATCTCCGTACTGGCTACCATCAAATACGAATAAGTGAGGACGATGTTCCTAAAACGGCCTTTCGTACGCGTTATGGCCATTACGAGTTTTTGGTTATGCCTTTTGGTTTGACCAATGCTCCGGCTACTTTTCAACAAGAAATGAATGACATTTTCCGAGAACAACTTGGAAAATTTGTCGTTATTTTCTTGGATGATATTTTAGTTTATAGTCGTACATTACAAGAACATGCTAGACATGTCCACTTTGTTTTACAAACATTGCGTGACAAACAGTTTTATGCGAAGATCTCAAAATGTGAGTTCTTCAAGAAATCAATTACTTATCTAGGACATCTCATAACCGAACGAGGAGTTGAAATTGATCCTTCTCGCATTGAGAAAATCAAGCTTTGGCCCACTCTTCGGAATATTCGAGAAGTTCGATCATTCCTTGGTTTTGTGGGGTTTTTGCGAAAGTCTCTTCGTAATTACTCCCAATTGACGACGCCGTTTACTGATCTTTTAAAAGGTCAAACGTGTAAGTCTACAAAACCTATTGTGTGGAATGCTACACTAGACCTTGCCTTTAAGGAACTCAAGGACCTGGTTTGCAAGGCTCCTTCACTTCTTTTACCCGATCCTTCAAAACCTTTTGAGGTTGAAACCGATGCAAGCGATTATGCTATAGGTGTTGTCTTGTATCAAGATGGTAAACCAATAGCATTCGAGAGTAAGAAACTTGATTCTGCTCAATGTCGGTATACCGTTCAAGAAAAGGAATTATTTGCAGTTATACATGCGCTCAAAACATGGCGCCATTATCTTTATGGAAATCACTTTGTGGTAACTACGGACCACGAGTCCTTGAAATATTTTTGTGACCAACAAGACCTGAAAGGTCGTAAGGCACGATGGGCTGATCTCATCCAGGACTTTGATTTTTCCATACGATATCGTAAAGGTTCCATGAACATTGTCGCTGATGCACTAAGTCGCATCCATGAAGTTAACACGCTTAGCTTCACTGAAATATCATCAGATCTTTATGATCACCTTCGAGGAAAGTATCCTGATGACAGTTATTTCGCAAAATACTGGGCTAGAGTTGAGTCTGGAACAAACACCACCACATCCTTGAAGGAATACTTCCACATTGCTAACGGTTTGCTCTACCGTAATGGGAAGGTTTGTGTTCCAGATTTACCCGAGGTCAAAAAGAGGATTCTTTTTGAATGCCATGATGCACCCTCAGCAGGGCACCCTGGAATACATCGTACACTCGTTCTCATCTCCACTCAATTTTATTGGCCTAAGATGCGTCCTGACATACATAGCTATGTGACTAAATGTCACCAGTGTCAGGTTAACAAAGCCGAGCGACTTAAAGCCGCAGGACTTTTACATCCCCTGGACATTCCCAATAATAAGTGGGAAAGTATATCCATGGATTTTATTGTTAGCCTTCCTCACACCCAAAAAGGTCATGATTCCATCTGGGTTGTCGTTGATCGACTAACTAAAATGGCCAGATTTATTGCTACTAAAACCACGGTAACAGCTCCTGAATTGGCTTACCAATTCGTTGACGAATTGTTTCGTTTTTATGGGTTACCGATGGATATCGTGAGTGATCGAGATCCAAAGTTTACTAGTGACTTCTGGACACAAGTCTTTAAGAAGTTAGAAACTACGTTGAGCATGAGCTCCACGGATCATCCTCAATCCGATGGACAGACAGAACGAGTAAATCAAATTATTGAGGACATGCTTCGAGCATACGTTGGTGCAAAACCAACAAAATGGGAACGTTATCTCCCAATTTTGGAGTTTGCTTATAACAGCTCCAAGCATACGTCGACGGGATATAGTCCTTTTATGTTGATGTATGGTTTTCAGCCACGAGCCCCGATTGATGTTACTATACATCATGATGAGTTGCGAAGTACGCAAAACTTTCTTCGGGATATGCAAGATATGTTGCATATTGCACGAGATAATATAAAAACAGCTCAAGATAGAGCGCGTTTTTATGCCGATCATCATAGGCAACCTCGTGTATTCAACCCTGGACAGAAGGTATTTTTACGTGTACCTCACAATTCTAAGACATTGTCTACAGGTAAGTGCGCTAAGTTAGCCCCACGGTTTTGTGGACCTTTTACAGTCCTCAAACGAATTGGGTCATCAGCCTATCGTCTCGCTCTTCCCGATGGTGTCGGAATTCATCCAGTCTTTCATGTGAGTCGTCTAAAAGAACTTCTAGGTTCTGGCGACAATACAGTTACGACTGAAACTCTGGTTACTTCTGAAGAATTATCTTCTAAACCACATGTACCAGAAAGAATTCTCGATGTTAAAACAAAAAAATTATGTACTAAAGAAATCCGAGAATTCAAAATAAAATGGATGGATAAATCAATAAAAGATGCCACATGGGAACGCAAAAATACTCTTAGAACTAACTTCCCTAACTTTCCATTGCAAGAGTGCAATGTTTTAAAGAGGGGGAGTATGTTACGGGCATGACCATATAATATCCCGTGGTAAGAATTTACCGTAGTATTCTATACACGTGGATAAGTGTGAGGGTTAAATGAGAGTGTAAAGAAGGGGAGGATTACTTTTAATCCTCGGGATTGAGACAACCCATTAGGTCAAGTGTGAACTTGCCTGGGGGCCTTGGGTTTCGCTATAAATAAGAGGCCTAGCTACCCTCATTTGATCATCTTTTGACTACATCGAGACTCTGCTCGTGTGGTGGGTCAACTCTTGTAGCGAGCGCGCCAGCACCAGGTACGACTCGACGCCACGGCGGTGGTATGGGACGCCGATCGAGGCTCGAGTCCGTCTCGATCCCTTCGCTCGGGGGTGATCGGGTGGATCGGCACCCTTCTTTCTCTTTCTCCTTTCTATCTTTCATTTCTTTATCCTTATCTTAAGCTTACTTTAGTACCAAGATCTATAATATATAGGGCCTAAAAAGAGTAAAAGAGCCACGATATTAGCAAGAATGGGATTGACACTACGAGTATCGATCAATTCGACGAATCGTTGACATAGTTCACAAATTTCAAAACTTCCAGTTATCCGATAGATACCTAATATACCCAGCAACAACCCGAAATCTCCCATAGGGTTAGTGACGAAGGCTTTCTGACAAGCATTGGCGGCGTTTGGTCGTGAGAACCAAAAATTGATAAGCAAGTAGGAACACATCCCCACTAATTCCCAAAACGCATGAATTTGTACTAAGTTGGGGCTGAATACCTATCCTAACATGGATGCCGCGAATAGACTCAAATAGGTAAAGAATCTCACATATCCTTGATCGTGACACGTATAACTATCACTATGAATCGTAACTAAGTGCTCCCATACCACCATGTGTTCCCATGTGTCCTAGGTCCT